>NC_136262.1:149295359-149548771 GCF_964187855.1 Myxine glutinosa
GTGTTTAACCTTGAAGACATGCTGTGCGACCTTCAGGCCTTGCCTTGTGACACTGCCCCCCTGGAATTGTCATTCTTCCGAACGAGGGCCGAACATGGGAGGACCGCATCCCATTTGGAATCGCCAAGACCGAGTGAGCTGGCTCAAAGGATCAGGATTTCAATTTGATCCTGGGAGTAGCTTTCGCTGTGGCCCACACGGTCTAAAACCATGACGCAAGCCTCTCCACAATCATACACCTCCGGCGATGAAATCGGCACCGATGGCGCAGATTGAAATGCCGATGTGAAGAGGAAACGATGACATGAGCACTGAGCACCAAAATCATTGGCTCTTGTTTGCCATCGTCCCTTTTCTCTTAAAAATACATTGCCTTACCTGGTGCTTATTCACACGATGGTGTTATATGACTTAATATATTTATCTGGAATTACGTAAATATTTTGCCAAGATCTCGAGGTTGATTACCGCCTTCTCGAGGGCTGACATGGCGGCCTATCCCGACCCAGATATAAGTTTCATCAATGATTCGTCAATGTGTGTTCCGTCCCTCGGGTTGACGTTAAACTGGTAATCCCGTGTGCCCGCATTCGTTGGTGGGGGTTAAAGATCCCATGGTATCCTTTGCGTAGAGCAGGCGAGCTATCGCCGGCATCCTGGCCACATTCCTGCCTTGAGCTACAGAGGGCACTGCATCGGCGGCACGGCCGCGCCCTCAGCCAATGATGCTACCCCGCAACCTTGTGATGCACGAAGAAGAAGACCACATTCCCTTTAATGTTTTCCATCAGCTTTTCAGTGGAACTCGAGACGTCATGAAAGTGATTGTTCTCATTGTGTTGTCATTCGTTGTCATCTCGTTGTTGTCTAGGTGACGCAGTGCTTTGCCTGTCCTCGAGCATCCTAGCTCATAATAACTCTGCTTTTTAACATGGTATAGAAACACAAACAACATGTAACGAGGCACTAACAATCAACATCTCATGATCAAAACCTGCTTACTTTTTAAATTGCAATCCGCGCACGTGATGAGTGTTTTCCTTGCAGTCGGCCAATGATGAACTTCAAAATGGCTGGCATGACTCATTCCCTCACTTCAAAATACCTGGCATGACTCATTCCCTCACTTCAAAATAGCTGGCATGACTCATTCCCTCACTTCAAAATAGCTGGCATGACTCATTCCCTCACTTGAAATGGCTGGCATGACTCATTCCCTCACTTCAAAATACCTGGCATGACTCATTCCCTCACTTCAAAATAGCTGGCATGACTCATTCCCTCACTTGAAATGGCTGGCATGACTCATTCCCTCACTTCAAAATAGCTGGCATGACTCATTCACTCACTTCAAAATGGCTGGCATGAGTCATTCCCTCACTTCAAAATGGCTGGCATGACTCATTCCCTCACTTCAAAATGGCTGGCATGATTCATTCCCTCACTTCAAAATGGCTGGCATGACTCATTCCCTCATTTCAAAATGGCTGGCATGACTCATTCCCTCACTTCAAAATGGCTGGCATGACTCATTCCCTCACTTCAAAATGGCTGGCATGACTCATTCCCTCACTTCAAAATGGCTGGCATGACTCATTCCCTCACTTCAAAATGGCTGGCATGACTCATTCCCTCATTTCAAAATGGCTGGCATGACTCATTCCCTCCCTTCAAAATGGCTGGCATGACTCGTTCCCTCACTTCAAAATGGCTGGCATGACTCATTCCCTCACTTCAAAATGGCTGGTATGACTCATTCCCTCACTTCAAAATGGCTGGCGTGACTCATTCCCTCATTTAAAAATGGCTGGCATGACTCATTCCCTCACTTCAAAATGGCTGGCATGACTCATTCCCTCACTTCAAAATAGCTGGCATGACTCATTCCCTCACTTCAAAATAGCTGGCATGACTCATTCCCTCACTTCAAAATGGCTGGCATGACTCATTCCCTCACTTCAAAATGGCTGGCATGACTCATTCCCTCACTTCAAAATAGCTGGCATGACTCATTCCCTCACTTCATAATGGCTGGCATGACTCATTCCCTCACTTCAAAATAGCTGGCATGACTCATTCCCTCACTTCAAAATGGCTGGCATGACTCATTCCCTCACTTCAAAATGGCTGGCATGACTCATTCCCTCACTTCAAAATAGCTGGCATGACTCATTCCCTCACTTCAAAATAGCTGGCATGACTCATTCCCTCACTTCAAAATGGCTGGCATGACTCATTCCCTCACTTCAAAATAGCTGGCATGACTCATTCCCTCACTTCAAAATGGCTGGCATGACTCATTCCCTCACTTCAAAATAGCTGGCATGACTCATTCCCTCACTTCAAAATAGCTGGCATGACTCATTCCCTCACTTCAAAATGGCTGGCATGACTCATTCCCTCACTTCAAAATGGCTGGCATAACTCATTCCCTCACTTCAATATAGCTGGCATGACTCATTCCCTCACTTCAAAATAGCTGGCATGACTCATTCCCTCACTTCAAAATGGCTGACATGACTCATTCCCTCACTTCAAAATGGCTGGCATGACTCATTCCCTCACTTCAAAATAGCTGGCATGACTCATTCCCTCACTTCAAAATGGCTGGCATGACTCATTCCCTCACTTCAAAATAGCTGGCATGACTCATTCCCTCACTTCAAAATGGCTGGCATGACTCATTCCCTCACTTCAAAATGGCTGGCATGACTCATTCCCTCACTTCAAAATGGCTGGCATGACTCATTCCCTCACTTCAAAATGGCTGGCATGACTCATTCCCTCACTTCAAAATAGCTGGCATGACTCATTCCCTCACTTCAAAATGGCTGGCATGACTCATTCCCTCACTTCAAAATAGCTGGCATGACTCATTCCCTCACTTCAAAATGGCTGGCATGACTCATTCCCTCACTTCAAAATGGCTGGCATGACTCATTCCCTTACTTCAAAATAGCTGGCATGACTCATTCCCTCACTTCAAAATAGCTGGCATGACTCATTCCCACACTTCAAAATAGCTGGCATGACTCATTCCCTCACTTCAAAGTGGCTGGCGTGACTCATTCCCTCACTTCAAAATAGCTGGCATGACTCATTCCCACACTTCAAAATAGCTGGCATGACTCATTCCCTCACTTCAAAATGGCTGGCGTGACTCATTCCCTCACTTCAAAATAGCTGGCATGACTCATTCCCTCACTTCAAAATAGCTGGCATGACTCATTCCCTCACTTCAAAATAGCTGGCATGACTCATTCCCTCACTTCAAAATAGCTGGCATGACTCATTCCCACACTTCAAAATAGCTGGCATGACTCATTCCCTCACTTCAAAATGGCTGGCGTGACTCATTCCCTCACTTCATAATGGCTGGCATGACTCATTCCCTCACTTCAAAATGGCTGGCATGACTCATTCCCTCACGTGGTCTGCCAGCCATATTGGATCAAAGAAAAAAATGTTCAAAAACAGAAGAGTTGGTTCGCAACAAGTTGACTGCACAGGGTAAGTATTCTATGAATACCATCTAGTTGTTTTATGGGTCCAGAGTTCTGAGACAGCATCTATATACCTTATACAGTATGACACCTTACACTTGAATGTAGCTGCGACACTGGTTAATGACCCTCTCAGACCACTACATTTTTGATGAACCCAGATGATGATGACCGACGCATGGAATTTTGTGATTGGGGAATGCACAGACTTGATGTGGAACCAACATAATTATCTGACATAATTTTCAGTGATGAATCCTCATTCCATTTGACCGGGCCAGTCAACCGTCATAATTGCTGATATTGGAGCGATGAGAATCCTAATTGGACTGATGAAGCTCATGATCCTGGAAATATGGTGTGAAGTGCTATTCACGGTGACGTTCTGATAGGCCCCTACTTTTAGGGAACATAATATTTCCGGTGCTAGCTAACTTACAATGTTACAAGAGGTTTGGTTCCTTATCTGGACGGTTAGCTTCAATGGAATTGAGAAAAATGTGGTTTCGACAAGATGGGGCAGCACCGCATTATGACGTCACACTATTGTCCGCAACTGGCTGGATGAAGCAACGCATTTGAATTGGATGGGATGTCGTGGCCCGGTAAAATGGCCCCCAAGTAGTCCAGATCTATCGCCACTAGACTTTTTTCGATGGGGACACCTGAAATCTTTACAGCACGAGACCAAGCAGGATATCAGAGCTGAAGGAAAACATTTGGAAGGAATATGTCCTGCCATCAGGCTTTCCTTCTTAGGAATTGTTCAGACAAACTTACAAGAATCGTTGTGTATGCAAATGAATGGGAATACATTTGAACATTTAATGAATTGAATGTAAAATGAGTATTTTTATGCTTCCGCCCCCAAAGGTGGTCTGGAGACATTATGTTTTCGGGTTTTGTACGTCTGTCCGTACGGGCGAAACCTCGTTTTTCTCAGCAACCACATGCCCGATTGAGACAAAACTTTCAGGGTAGGAGCGACACCCATGTAGAATGTTTTTACGTTAATTGTGACGTCATATGTCACATGGTATGACAGCCATCTTGGATTAAACTCAAATAATTAAAAATATATTTCTCGGAAACCGCTTAATGGAAAAAATTTAAACAGCACATTGTCAAGTACTCCCAATGGGGAACAAAAGTGATAATGATGGCATCATCGGTGAAGTGGTATTCCAGCTAAAAGTGTTTTTTTTGTTTTTTGTTTTTTTGTATACAAGATCGAGGCTCGCGTAAGAGCTAACGCTAATGACAAAAAAAACAAAACAAAAAAAAACACGGACACATAAGCCAAAATAAAGGGAGCGGGAGACAAGATGAGGAGAGAGGGGGAAGCACACAAGTACAACATTTGAGAGCAACGACATCAGGAGATCTGTGGGAGGGAGAGGGCTTGAGGGGAGCAGGCGTGGGAAAGGGGGTGGGGTGTGGGAGAGGTTAAAAAAACACATGGACACTGCTCGGACTTCCAGGAAAGAAGTCGGTATTTCAGAAAAGTGGATCTGGGGTGAATTAACAGGGGTAGAAAAGATCAAGGTTTTGGATGGGGGAAGATAAGAGATGGTGGTGAACAGCTGTTTTAAAAGACCTGGAGGGAGAAGTTGAATTGAAGGAAGTGGGGGAGTTTGTTCCAGAGGCGGGAGAAAAGAGGAATGAAAGAGTGAAGGTGAATAGAGAGTCTTGATTTTGGCAGTTTCACCAGAAGAGGGTTTCTGGCAGATCTTGTGCAACCTGTAGGAATATTTGGGGGACAGAGCACAGAGAGAGCTGGGGGAGCAAGGCCAGAGAGGAGTCGGTAGAAGACAGAAAGACCACCATCGTGCCTGCGGTGAGTGAGTGAAAGGCCCTCGGAGTTAGCTTCATCGCAGGAGATTCCAAATGATTCTGAAAGCTTTGGTTTCAACAACGTGAAGCCGAGCTAGGTGTGAGGCAGGAGCACCGACCCAGAGGGGGGAACAGTGTTCCATTGAGCTGCGGATGAAAGCCTTGTATGTGGTGAGGAGCTCAGGTGTGCCAAAGAAGGACTTCCCACGACGGAGGATGCCCAGTCGGCGACTAGCTTTGGAGGCCAGCTTGGAAATGTGGTTTTCCCAGGAAAGATCATGGCAGATAGTGAGACCCAAGAGATTGAGTGACAGAAATTCTTGGAGAGGATTGTTGAGAAAGTCGATGGGAGGGTTGTCCAGACGCTCTTTTCGAAGAGACATAGTAAGAGTGTGAGATTTGTCAGGATTGAAAGACATGTTCCACTTGTTTGACCATTCTGTGATTTTGTCCAGGTCTGCAGAGAGTGAGGAAGCTGCAGACTGCCGATCTGAGGAAAGAGGTATGGAGCGGCAGAGAGTGGAGTCATCAGCAAAGAGATAGAGAGGATTTTCAAGAGAGTCAGAGAGATCATTGATGAAGACCAGAAAAAGCACAGGGCCCAGAACACTACCTTGGGGAACTCCAGCCAGAACAGGAAAGGGAGATGAGAGAAATCCATTCAGGGCCACACGTTGACGACGACTAGAGAGGAAGTCCGCAAGCCATGCGTGGAGATTTCCATGGATACCATAGGAGGAGAGTTTGGTGAGCAGAGCAGGGTGCCAGACCTTAATAATTTTAATCGAATTCCTTATCCTAAAAATCATAAATTGCATGCACATGATCTATGACCCATTTGTATTGAAATATTACATTTATGAGATCATAGGTCACATGATTTGGCAGCCATATTGGATTGAACGCAAAACCTTAATAAAGCATCTTCTCCAAAACCACCAAAGCGATCGACTCGAAAACTTTACGTGTGTCATCAACTGGGCAAGGCGATTAAAAGTTTATCACAAAAACATTATCGGTCACATGGTGTGGCAGCCATATTGTATTGAAGGAAAATATTAAATGATTATATCTCAGAAACCGCTTTCCCCATTGATGCGAAACTTTACAAATATCGTCTTACACCGTTGTTGCATATACTTTGAAAATGATGATGTCATCGGTCACGTGGTTTGGCAGCCATCTTGGATTGAAAAACGAACCATATCGATCAACACGAAACTTCACAAACATGGTCCGCTGCCCATACACATGCAGAGTGTAAATTTATATGTCATATGTCACTTGGTTTGGCAGCCATATTAGCTTGAAAGGTGATATGTATATATATATATATATATATATATATTGTTACGTGGTCCCCTCGGTGAATACCTGGTCTCAGTGACCCCCGGACCGTGAGAGGAACTTCGCCAGAAAGCTGTATTATATATGCGCTTTCGCCACGCAATCCATATGAATTTCACCCAAGAGACAACTGACGTTCAAGGATATATTTCCAATGGTAATGATACCATACAATTTCAATGACACAACCACGGAGATTTTCCCCGAGCAATCAACAATACACAACCATCAACAATATTTCAATGACACAACCACGGAGATTTTCCCCGAGCAATCAACAATACACTACCATCAACAATCCCCCAGCCACAATCAATTCCCTATGAGTAAGATGGCCATCTTATATACGTGTGTCCCGGTGAGTACTCACGACACCCTTTTGGCCTCGGTCCCGCACAATGTCTCTGGGCCCCTCCTGACCAAGATGATAGTCGGCGTCGCCGCACTCGGGCGGTTGAACGAACCCCGGGTGGACGTTTCTCCACCGGGCAGGTATCGTACCAGGTACCGTGGTTGCAGCCCCTCGTGGCCACGCGAAGCGGGTACGGTAGAGCAAGCCAAACCCCACGCCGCTTGCAAGGCGCGTTAGGCCCCAACGTGCGACCCGCACGCGTCTGTTTAGACGGTGCCGCGAACGATGCCAGACGCGGGGTCGATGCACGGCCCCACGTCAACTTGACGTCTCCACCGGGCAGGTACACGTCCCGGTAATTCCTCTCGCCAGACAGGCTTCGGAACGCCGCTTTTCCCCGCAGCGCAAGGTCGATCCCACCTTTCGTCGGTGCGGGGCGAGGAAGAAGAAACCTCGTCCTTTTCTCCTCGTGTCTTTTTTCTTCCCTTTTCGGTCACTTCCGTTTCCGGCCACTTGTTCAGAAGGGCTCCTGACCCTCCAATCACAACAACCCTTAATATACTACACACGGATAAGCAAAGACCTGAATGGTAATCCACATACCTTCACATAAATATGTAACACTCCCCCCCTTCAAGAAAGAAAGTTTGAACCCAGCGAAAACTTTCTTTGCCGGCCAATTTGGGAGAAACAAACCAGATAACTCAACCCCCCCACATTATCAGTTCCCCCCGGGCACAGTTATCACTTAAAAATAAAGCAACCAAAATTTCACCACAACCCCTCCAGATTACTCACTCTGGACTAAGCACCAGCAACGACATTGTCCCTGCCAAATCAAACTCCATCTCATGACCCTCTGACTTTGACCGTCAGTTTCTTGTGAATGAAGGTTAAGGGGTTGATCAAAGATCCAAAGTTAAGCCATTCGATAGCACTTTTTCCGGGAGGCCAAGCCGAGTATTCACTACATGGATGCCTTTAGGAACGTGGAGTTCACGGTTAGTCCGTGCAGGAAAGTTCTCTACATGGGCGCCTTGAGGAACGTGGAGTTCACGGTTAGTCCGTGCATGAAAGTTCACTACATGGACGCCTTTAGGAACGGCGTTCACGGTTAATCCGTGTAGGAATCTTGGCTCGGCGGCTCCGCCGCATTCAGTGCTTCAACTTCTCAGAACTTCCCTAATACTTAGGGTGGGACCACTTGTCCCTGTAGTCCCAGGAATAGCGGTCTCCTTCTCGGCCACTACTTTGCCAATCCTTCCTTCGGGAGCGGCCGTAACTCAGGGAGCCTCCATAATAATATTGATTGCGGCCACCACCAAAACTACCGCCCAGTTGTCCTCTCCTGTAGACCTCTCGACGTCTACGAAATGCCTTCCCTACTGTTATGGTCCGACCCTCCAAATCCTTGCCATTCCAATTCTTCTCTGCCTCTCTGGCGTCTTTTGTGCTGGCAAACGTGACAAAGCCGAACCCTCTTGACTGTTGCGTTTCCCAGTCTCTTACCAACCGCACTTCCACCAGCGGCCCATATCTGTTGAAGACAGAGGTCAGAACTTCTTCCTCTGTTTTGAAGTTCAGTCCCCCTACAAATAACTTGGCACTTTTGTCGCCATCCCGAGCTGGTGTGGCGTTATTTTCCCTGCTGGGCTCTTTACCAACCCTCAGGTTACCATAAACTTGACCCCCGGCCAAATCATTCCCGATAACCACAGATACACCCTCTACAGGAAGCGTGGCTTGTAAACCGACGGTGACCGGTCCTGACACCAAATCGGACTCCAAATGGATGACATGAAGGGGAGCACTAACACCGCCCCCGATCCCCTGTAAACGAACACTATCCCCCGTTGCCGTCTCCTCGGACCATGGCAAAATGCCTTCAAGCATTAAAGATTGATGTGCCCCTGTGTCCCTCAATATCCTAACCGGTTTCCGGTTAGTCGAGGCTCCATCCCGTGACACAAACCCCTCGGAAATAAATGGTTGGTAACCCTTTTGATGGCGATTTCTCACAATGGCCATTGCGTTTGGAGTCGTAGTAGCCGGACTCCGCTCTGGGTCTTCGCTTTTCATGCGGTAACAACTGGACATCAAGTGTCCAGGTTTCTTGCAAAAAGCGCAAGTAGGCCCAGAGGAAAAACTCGTGGTCTGCCTCGGGCCCCCCGAACTATAAGTTTGTCTTGGGCCCGCATCCCTCCGATTTCGAACAGGTGGGGTATCATAGTTGTCCCCATAATCATCTCGAGGCCGCCGCCATGTATGGTCGTTCTCCGCACCTGCTGTTCCCCACCTCCCCTGCGGAGATCTAGGCGAGGAGTTAGGTTCGTGGACCCCTATTCGGTGGGTTAAGGCATAATCATCTGCCATGGTGGCTGCGTCCCACAACTTTGGTACTTTCTTTTCCTGCAGGTACACTTTGATGTCCTCGTGGACACACTGCTGGAATTCCTCCACCAGGATCAAGTCCCGCAATGTCTCGAAGTCTTTCCCGACTCCTTTTGACTCACACCACCGATCAAACATATTTTCTTTCACTCTGGCAAACTCCACATGGGTCTCACTCTCCCTCTTCCTGGCATTCCTGAATTTTTGCCTGTAAGCTTCCGGAACCAACTCATACGCTTTGAGGATGTGCGTCTTCAGTACCTCATAATCTGCACATTGGTCCATTGGTAGCGCCGAATAAATTTCCTGAGCTTTCCCCACCAGCACACTTTGCACGAGTATGGTCCAGGCCTCCTCCGGCCAGTTTAATTGTCGAGCCACTTTCTCAAAGTGTGGAAAAAATTTCGCGACTTCTTTTTCACTGAACGGTGGAACCAGCCTCACATGTCTGCCCACATCCCAGGTTTTCTGGTTAGGTGTCGACCCCGTCAGCAAGGGTGGTGCCTCTCCCCGTTCTCTCATTAACTCCAGCTCCTTGAATTTGATTTCTTGCTGAAGCTCCATGTCACGTTCCTTTAATTCCCTTTCCGCTTTTCTCTCCTCTGCTTCGAATTCCCTTGCAGCTCTCCTCTCCTCTGCTTCTGCTTTCCTTTCCTCTGTTTTCATCCTTTCCTGGAGTTCTCGTTCCACTCTCCTTTCCTCTGCTTGTTTCTCTTCTCTCCTCTCTTCTGCTTTCCTTTATTCTTCTGCTCTTTCCTTTTCTGCTTTCCTTTCTTCTTCTGCTCTTTCCTTTTCTGCTTTCCTTTCTTCTTCTGCTCTTTCCTTTTCTGCTTTCCTTTCTTCTTCTTTAATCCGTTCCTGGCTCCGTAATTGCAACTCCAGTTTCCGGAGCTCAACATCTTCTGGTTCTTCGGGTAGCCACTCCCAGGCTAACTCGTCCCATGTTCCTAATCCCACCATAGATTGTATCACCGTGGCCTGCAACTCTGCCTTCCTCAAATTAGTTCGGACCTCCAAGTTAAAATGTTTGGCCAATTTCAAGAGGTCCGACTTTAGCAACGCTCGGAACTGTGCCTCACTCGGGGTTACCCCAAAGTTCTGTGCCACAAACGCCATGGTGCCTATCGTTAACACCTGTTAACCTTCACCCAAGACTTTACCCCAATTTCTCAAAAAAATTTACCAATTAATAATTAATTAATAAATTTTAATTAATAAAAAAATTATTATTTTATTATTTTATACAATTTTAAATCCCGGACGTAGACCCAATTGCGAAACCGCAAATCGTAATTTGGACGAGCCCCCAATTCTGTTACGTGGTCCCCTCGGTGAATACCTGGTCTCAGTGACCCCCAGACCGTGAGAGGAACTTCGCCAGAAAGCTGTATTATATATGCGCTTTCGCCACGCAATCCATATGAATTTCAACCAAGAGACAACTGACGTTCAAGGATATATTTCCAATGGTAATGATACCATACAATTTCAATGACACAACCACGGAGATTTTCCCCGAGCAATCAACAATACACAACCATCAACAATATTTCAATGACACAACCACGGAGATTTTCCCCGAGCAATCAACAATACACTACCATCAACAATCCCCCAGCCACAATCAATTCCCTATGAGTAAGATGGCCATCTTATATACGTGTGTCCCGGTGAGTACTCACGACACCCTTTTGGCCTCGGTCCCGCACAATGTCTCTGGGCCCCTCCTGACCAAGATGATAGTCGGCGTCGCCGCACTCGGGCGGTTGAACGAACCCCGGGTGGACGTTTCTCCACCGGGCAGGTATCGTACCAGGTACCGTGGTTGCAGCCCCTCGTGGCCACGCGAAGCGGGTACGGTAGAGCAAGCCAAACCCCACGCCGCTTGCAAGGCGCGTTAGGCCCCAACGTGCGACCCGCACGCGTCTGTTTAGACGGTGCCGCGAACGATGCCAGACGCGGGGTCGATGCACGGCCCCACGTCAACTTGACGTCTCCACCGGGCAGGTACACGTCCCGGTAATTCCTCTCGCCAGACAGGCTTCGGAACGCCGCTTTTCCCCGCAGCGCAAGGTCGATCCCACCTTTCGTCGGTGCGGGGCGAGGAAGAAGAAACCTCGTCCTTTTCTCCTCGTGTCTTTTTTCTTCCCTTTTCGGTCACTTCCGTTTCCGGCCACTTGTTCAGAAGGGCTCCTGACCCTCCAATCACAACAACCCTTAATATACTACACACGGATAAGCAAAGACCTGAATGGTAATCCACATACCTTCACATAAATATGTAACAATATATATATATACATATATATATATATATATATATATATATATATATATATAATTCCAGCAAACTCTGTGTGTGTGTGTGTGTGTGTGTCTGTGTGTGTGTGTTTGTTTGTTTGTCTGTGACCGCTGTTTCTCGACAACCACGGGTCCGATATACTTTAAACTTGCCAGGTATATTGCTGGGGACCCGAGGATGTGCCTTTTCAAGGTTTCATATTAATCGGACAAGTAGTTACCGAGCTATGTCCAAAAAACGATTCAACCAATCAGAGAGCAGCGAGCTATCACGCGTGCCGAACGTGCCGAACAGACTCTGCCTCGGACGGCACATTTGAGAGCGTATTCATTTATTTCACGTTGGCAAACTATGTTGGCGTTAAACTATGTTTTAAAACTAATTAAAACTAATTTGCGATTCTTTCGCTTTCCTGCGCGTTTGTGCACGCTATGGCGATTTCTTTACCAAACTCCGCAAGCCGTTCGCTTTGGACCAAACCATTTCATGTAAATAGAGGGGGGGGATTGTCACCGGACTCGCAAGCCGTTCGCTTTGGACCAAATCATTTCATGTAAATAGAGGGGGGGGGGGGGATTGTCACCGTACTCGCAAGCCGTTCGCTTTGGACCAAACCATTTCATGTAAATAGAGGGGGGGATATAATTTTAGATATATATATAGTACGGGCATGCCCTAGTATAAATAAACCTCCGAAACAGCTGCACCGATCGATGTGAAATCTGTCATGTCTGGTAAAAAAAAAAAAAAAGTGATACTTGAGAACAGCTGAAGGGTTTCAATCAAACTTGTTTGTTTTTAGAACAGTCAACGAGAGCATATACCCGTTGTCATGGGTACGGACTATGCGGAGGCATATTGGCGATGCAGTCGAATCGCTCTAGTTTTCTTATGGGTCCAGACTTCTGAGACAGCATCTATATACCTTAACCAGCATGGCATTTGGGCGCATATAATATAAAACGTAGGGTATACAATATTATGTACAATATATGTGTCCTACGCAACCCCAAAACACACCCTCTGTTTCCCATAACACCTCTCTTCTCTTCCTACCCCATTACTCCCTGGACCCTCTCTCAACCACCTTTTCACTTTTCTCCCAATCCTCTCCAATTCCGTTTTTTTTCCTCCATTTTGGCCATGAATCCATGTGAACACTTTGATGTCGCCCCAGTCCATTATCCATGTGTTGTAGGACATATACTACCTGTGTTCACATGAAGTGCATGGAATGAAGATCCCACTCTGTCTATCAAATGATAGCTGATGTTGTGCTGGCTTCCTGGTCACATTGTTTGCTTGGAGTTCTAGTATAATAATCACTCTCAGTAGTAGGTGGGAGTGCTGGGAGGTAGATATCGTGAGCCAAATGCCTTTTACCACACCTTGTTTACCACGTTATTCACTATTAGGAGTATTGCTGAAATCAATTGAGGTAATTTTTATCAAAAAATTCCGATTTTAAATTGTCCTTCATGAATGTCTGACCATATGTGATCATCTGCGCAATACAAGGTGTGGTTGAATCAGTTCAGGAAACACCTGCTGTAACGTGTTTTGGCACTCTGAGAATATTTCATGTTCATTTTCCAGGGCACTCATTTGGGTACATCCATTGTTGGAGTGGTTCGTTGTTAGATGAATATAAATGAAGTGTAAAAAGTCTTTCCTGTAAAGTTCAGAGCGACTGATACACGATGGTTATCCATAATGCATTGGGTCATAACTATTCATCGTTTACACATTATGTCTCCGTCAGCCCGCCCGGCGCACCTGTCCGAATAATAACAGCCTTCCTTGAAAGCATGAAGCTATTATAATGAAATATTTGGTGAAGTTATATGTGTGCTCCTGCGTGTAGAGACCGTTGGCAGGTGCGCCGTGTGGCATTCAAATTCCAACACGGATTTAAAATCAAATGAGGACTTGTGGAGGGAATTGACATTTCCTGGCATCCACTTCCATGGAAGCCAACCTTGCGGCATGAATGCCATTTCAAGGTCAACACCTTCCGAAGGTACTGGACCCAATGCCACCTCTGTTAATTTGCTCAAGTCTACCTGCTGAATTTTTCCCCAGCTGTTTTTCGTCATCATGCTCTTCTCTTGAAGATTATGCAGGTGCAAAACCTCAATAATTGTGCTAATCAAGGTTGGTCCGAGAAGAGGGCGTAGATATGTCCGCGCGTTACCCCATCTCGAGCCTTTTTGCAGACTCCCTCGAGCTGATTAAAAGTATAATTTCTGCCTTTAGCTCACACCATATGTAACACCTCACCTGCATTGCTGTAAAAATCCAAGTCATCATTACCTTCGCCAGAGGAGAGCATAGAGCGTATTGCATTTGAGTCCGTTTGTCTGTTTGTCTGTTTGTCCGCGCAGAATAAATATGATTTTTTTCTGCAACCGTTGGTCCGATTGACAGGAAATTTTCACCATAGGTGCAACTCCACCTGTAGAATTTTTTAATGATAATGATGACGTCATAGGTCACGTGATTCGGCCGCCATCTTGTAAAAACCGAAAAACTTTGCACCTCTATATCTCCGAAAGCGCTGAATAGAAAATATTGAGACATGGCTCATTGTAAAGAACTCTCCATGGTGAATAACATATGTTAATGATGATGTCATCGGTGCCTCTATTATGACGTCATAATTCGACAAGTACAAAACTTCATCCGATCAAGATGAAATTTCCTGAGAATCATCTAGGAATAAATTGGTTGAGAAAAACATAATGATGACGTCATCGGTCACGTGGTTCGGCCGCCATATTTGTTTTCACACAAAGCCTTAAAAAACACTGATAAATACATCCTGGCGAGGGTCTGCAATCTCTGATTGCTCTTTCTTGTTGTAGATGCAAAAGTGAAGCGTATTTAAGGTAGCATATCAACTGTGTGTTTCCTTTCCCTAAAATATTCCACGTAGACTCCATGCCGCAATATTACCAAACGCATTGGGACGGTAAGGAAATATCCAGGGTTATTAATCCATAAATATGTTCGATTTATAATAATATTTTGTTATCAAACAATGATGTCAAAACCTGCAGATGTTTGACATATTCCAATATGTAGCTCAGGGACACTGCAGGCGCCAAATGCTTGAAGCAATCCCTCATCGATATGTCAGTATGAAAAACTGTATTGTCATACAGGTAAATGTGAAGGCCCTTATCACGGTGTTACCTCAAAGCGCTGACAAAATGTCACATTAAGGTGTCTTTATAATAATACATTCTCTACTGTGCGTTATTATTACTGTTTGGAAAGGAACATTATAAATACCTTTTGTAACAGTCGAAATCTTCAATCAGAATGTAACCTGTAACAGCCTAAATTGTCAATCAGAATGTAACCTGTAACAGCCTAAATTGTCAATCAGACGGTCACCTGTAACAGTCTAAATCCTTAACCAGACGGTCACATGTAACAGTCGAAATCTTCAATCATACTGTAACCTGTAACAGCCTAAATCGTCAACCAGACAATCACCTGTAACAGCCTAAATCGTCAACCAGACAGTCACCTGTAACAGCCTAAATCCTCAACCAGACGGTCACCTGTAACAGTCAAAATCTTCAATCATACTGTAAACTATAACAGCCTAAATCGTCAATCAGACAGTCACCTGTAACAGCCTAAATCGTCAACCAGACAGTCACCTGTAACAGCCTAAATCGTCAACCAGATGGTCATCTGAAACAGTCGAAATCTTCAATCAGAATGTAACCTGTAACAGCCTAAATTGTCAATCAGAATGTAACCTGTAACAGCCTAAATTGTCAATCAGACGGTCACCTGTAACAGTCTAAATCCTTAACCAGACGGTCACATGTAACAGTCGAAATCTTCAATCATACTGTAACCTGTAACAGCCTAAATCGTCAACCAGACAATCACCTGTAACAGCCTAAATCGTCAACCAGACAGTCACCTGTAACAGCCTAAATCCTCAACCAGACGGTCACCTGTAACAGTCAAAATCTTCAATCATACTGTAAACTATAACAGCCTAAATCGTCAATCAGACAGTCACCTGTAACAGCCTAAATCGTCAACCAGACAGTCACCTGTAACAGCCTAAATCGTCAACCAGATGGTCATCTGAAACAGCCTAAATCGTCAATCAGACAGCCACCTGTAACAGTCTAAATCGTCAACCAGATTGTTACCTGTAACAGTCTAAATCCTCAATCAGACGGTCACCTGTAACAGTCTAAATCCTCAACCGCACAGTCACCTGCGTAAAAGTGCAACATACCAGATGGTCAAATGCTATTCCATTTTGCACCTGCAATATATAGATGGCCGCTTGGAGAAAGTAAGCAGGTGTACCGCTTCATTTGCAATCCAACTCCCACTGCGGATGGTTTTGCCGATTAATAGGTGAGTTCAGTGTGGTGGTCGAAATGCTTCTTTGTGGTTGCTATAGTAACCAAACAATTTTTTTATCTGGGTGGGGTACAAGGCAACTATACCTGGCACCTACATTATATAAGGATTGAGGATTCCCATCTTGCAAAGCTAGAATAGAATCTAATGAAGCTAAAACATTGTACAAACTCTCCTTGAAAATGAGCTAGGTGAATGGTCGCGCGAACCCATCTACGTTCCACCTCGGACATTTTGAGATGAATCTTACCTTTAATTCACCAAATGTCTGTCCGTCCGTGTGTTCCCAGGTACCGCAAAAACGGCTCAACCGATCGCAACGAAATTTTGGGTGGGTAATCCTGGGACCCCCTGGAGTAAAATGGGCCATATTGTTTTTCCATTTTCTTCCCAATTTCCCAATTTTTCCAATTTCCAATTTTCCAGTTTTTCCAAACGATGGAATAATATTTACCGATATGAACAGTGATGTGGCTTTTATTGAAATTCTACAAATACTGTTTAGATTTTGATGATTTGCATGTGATATGATTTAACGGATGTTTATATAAATCGTTAAAAAAAAAGAATAAAAAAAAAGCCTTCAATTTCTGATATTTTACCTTTTCCTTTGGGCCTCCCAATTGAAGCTCCGCCTGTAGGGCAGGTACCGTTGCTAGTACATAAAAATGGAGGTTGTTATGGGTTTTTAGCACAATGTTATCACCTGTAGTTATTTTTGCTTGTGATTGTTCAGCTTTGAGGCGATAGATACATTCATTGCGGAGCTTGATTACAGTTCCAGCGGACGAGTAAAGTCCCCCAGGATTGGTTCCCAAAGGTCATAATGTATGGAGGAATGAGGGGGGCATTATTGTGCCACAACCCCACAGAATAATCGGGCCTGAAAAACCTTGCGCCGCCTCAACCGCCGAAGAAAATGTCTTTCGTTTGCAGCAATTGAGGTTAATTACATCCAGAAACGCCAATGTTCTGACTCGGTTAATCTCCGCATAGTTCATTTCCAGAAGAAATATTACCGGCGTCTGCTAAAGGGTAGCCAGAACATTAGGACACGTGGTCTATTTGTATGATTGGACACAGTCTGCTTTGTGCATCACCGGGCGCGTTCACAGCTGCTGTAAATTGCAACTTGGGGTCAAAGGTCGACCGTCTGAAGTGTCTTTCACCCCTAACCGGAGACCAGGCCGAGATCAGAAAAAGTCATTAGTTGAGGTCGGGCCCGTTCCGGCCAACTTGGTCCATATGTAGGTCGAGCCAGCGCGAGGGGTGGCCACCTTCGAGCAGTAGGCCTTGGGTTAACGGTCAAGAGGTGAGATGTCCCTTTCCATTTTTTTCTTGTTTTTCTGCAAAACGGAGCAGCCATTTGTTGTCCAAGGACATGTTGGACTCCGTCTCCATTGGCCGCGTTAGTGCTTTAACCTAGACACAACCCTGAGCCCATTTTGTATATTGGAGGAAGGTTTTGTGGCCTAGCCAGACTAGGAAGTCATCTAAATGCCATACATTAGTTATTTCTCTTTATTACATTTTGTTTCTTCTCCACACATTTACATACACGGAGTATTCCAATGAAATTCAACGAAAGTGTATAAGCAGTTACTGAGTTTGGACGCTTGACATTCTCTTCGATTTTGGCTGCTGTTTTCATTATGTTGACGTTTCACTTCCTGTTTTATACTTTACTCTTGTATTTTACCTTATACTAAGTGCAGTACTCAAATACGCAACATGGCAAAAATGGAAATACATTGCGGATGTACCTTAGTGAATCATGTGCTTGGCTGGTTCCCTCGTATGTCCTTTCATTTATTTTCACTCCCCATAAGTTTTCTTCTTCGTCTAATTATTTTTCTGCCCATTCCTTTTTTCTATCTTTTTAAGCGCTGAAGCCGCTTCAATATTTGACGATGTCCTTCCTTCCATCCGTCCGTGAAAAATGATGATGAAGAACCTTCTAACACACCATGTTTAATTCGAAAGGGTTCTAAAATGTAATTCTAAAGGGTTGTAAAGGGTAATTTCAAAGGGTTCTAAAGGGTAATTCTATATGGTTCTAATTTCTAAAGGGTAATTCTATATGGTTCTAATTTCTAAAGGATAATTCTTTATGGTTCTAATTTCTAAAGGGTAATTCTATATGGTTCTAATTTCTAAAGGGTAATTCTATATGGTTCTAATTTCTAAAGGATAATTCTTTATGGTTCTAATTTCTAAAGGGTAATTCTATATGGTTCTAATTTCTAAAGGGTAATTCTTTATGGTTCTAATTTCTAAAGGGTAATTCTATATGGTTCTAATTTCTAAAGGGTAATTCTTTATGGTTCTAATTTCTAAAGGGTAATTCTTTATGGTTCTAATTTCTAAAGGGTAATTCTATATGGTTCTAATTTCTAAAGGGTAATTCTTTATGGTTCTAATTTCTAAAGAGTAATTCTATATGGTTCTAATTTCTAAAGGGTAATTCTTTATGGTTCTAATTTCTAAAGGGTAATTCCAAATGGATATTATAAAGGGTTCTAAAGGGTAATTCTAAAGGATAATTTGAATGGGTCCTAAAGGATCATTCTAAAGGGTCCTAAAGGATAATTATAAATGGTAATTCTAAAGGGTCCTAACGGGTAATTCAAATTTGTTCTAAAGGCTAATTCTAAAGGGTTCTAAAGGGTAATTCTAAAGGGTAACTCTAAAGGATAATTCTACAGGGTTCCAAAGGGTAATTCTAAAGGGTTCTAAAGGGTAATTCTAAAGGCTAATTCTAAGGGGGTGTTCTAAAGGGTTCTAAAGGGTAACTCTAAAGGATAATTCTACAGGGTTCTAAAGGGTAATTCCAAAGGGTTCTAAAGGATAATTCTAAAGGGTAATTCTAATGAGTCCTAAAGGATAATTTATAGGGTTATAAAGGGTAATCATAAGGGGTTCTAAAGGGTAATTATAAAGGGTTCTAAAGGTTCATTTTTATTCGTCTAAAGGATAATTCTAAAGGGTAATTCTAAAGGGTAATTCTAAGGGGGTGTTCTAAAGGGTTCTAAAGGATAATTCTAAAGGGTAATTCTAATGAGTCCTAAAGGATAATTTATAGGGTTATAAAGGGTAATCATAAGGGGTTCTAAAGGGTAATTATAAAGGGTTCTAAAGGTTCATTTTTATTCGTCTAAAGGATAATTCTAAAGGGTAATTCTAAAGGGTAATTCTAAGGGGGTGTTCTAAAGGGTTCTAAAGGATAATTCTAAAGGGTAATTCTAATGAGTCCTAAAGGATAATTTATAGGGTAATTATAAGGGGTTCTAAAGGGTAATTATAAAGGGTTCTAAAGGTTCATTTTTATTCGTCTAAAGGATAATTCTAAAGGGTGATTATAAAAGGTTCTAAAGCATAATTCTAAAGGGTAATTCTAAAGGGTAATTCTGAGGGGGTATTCTAAAGGGTTCCAAAGGGTAATTCTAAAGGGTTCAAAATGGTAATTCTAAAGGGTAATTCTAAAGGGTTCTAAAGGGTAACTCTAAAGGATAATTCTAAAGGGTCATTCTAAAGGGTTCTAAAGGGTAATTCTGAAGGGTTTCGTTTGTTTCTCGGCTTTGCCTGTTTCATATTTTAAAAATTCCAAACTGAACCGCTTCCTTAAACCACGGGTGCGATTTCTTTTTATTATCTCTGAGCTTTAAAAAAAATCTTCTTTGCATTTCACACTGTATCCAATGAGATTTCTATCATATTGTCATCAAACAACTGATGCGTGCGGAGTGGCATTCTCCAGGAAGTAACTTGCATTTCACACCTGGAATATTTGGATTCTATGATTTGACAGTCGCTTTGGATGGTGTCTTGTACTTAATCTCTGGAGGATGCCATGCTGCACGGCAACATATTGTTACAGACACGACTTTGATGTTAAGGTGGGCCGAGCGGAATGGCCGTCGTGTCCGCACAAATTACCCGATTGTACTCGAACGTTGACGAAGCCGCGCCACGCTGGCTCAATAAGGAAAAAGAAGACACACGGCTGAATTATAATGACAGACACCAGGGATACGGTTCTCAAGACCTCCAGAGGAGATTATATTCGTGCGGAAGGTCAGATTACAGGGACGAGAGGTACAACATAGAAAGACAAGCACTTAGACACAATCTTATATTATTCCCGGACAGACGACAGACAAACGGGACAACGGCTGACTCACACGGGGGTTGATGGCAGGAAAGCGGGTATCGATGGCTCAAGGTGCACTCTTGGCTCAAAGCAGGGTACATGGTTCGGTCCAGAGATGCGGGGAGGTCTCGTCGCAGCGCTCAGAGGTGACGTTCTTTCTCAGGCCTCTCCAAACTCAGGCGCATCTGTTTCAGCGCTCGCAGGTCCTTCTTTCTCCAGCTGGGGGCGCATCTCACGTCACGTCCGCTAAGTCGCCACGTATATCCGGCGGGGAGTGACACGCCCTCGGCTCGCTAGCGCCGCCCCAGATGGAATCGGTCCGCCCTTCTGATTGGGTGCGGGGGGTTACCAGGCTCCGCCCTTGAGGAGGAGCTGACAGCCAGCCCCTCCGTGGTAACCCCGTGGAGCGCGTGGTCAATGGCGCTAATCGAGCCAGTGTGAGGACGCATCCCCCCCCGCGCCGCCGCCATCTCCTCTGTTGTTGTTGTAATTGTTGGGGAAGAAGATGGAAGGAGGTATGGGAAAGGTCCTAAACTCACTACTGATGCCATATAATCACATTCTGGTGCAACGAAGAGTCATAATTAATGGAGACGAGGCCTTAACTGACATAGACTAAGAATAACTAGGAAGATGTCCGAAAGTTGTCTACGTGTGGTGCGGTGGACCTGGGCACGACATTTAATGGGGGAATAAGGGGAAGGTCGGCTCTACTGATTGTTATTTACATGCAATGGGACTAGGGAATGGGGGATTGGGGAAAGTTGGGGAGTATTGGAGAAAATAGGGGAATATTTACAAGCGGATATGGAGGCCAAATTCCATATTCGCAACATTGCACCCTTCTCTACCCTCGGGGCGTCCCGACCCGATAAATTTTTACCTACTTTAGTGTGGCACGCAATGTAGTTCCCTCTACTATTAACTCTACCCTGAGTGCGACAGTTTTACAGATATTCACAAATGAGTAAATATGTCCCCCTGCGACGTTGCACCCTTCTCCTCACAGAAACACACCCACATAGTCAGAGAGCCTACTACACTCTATTTCAACCCATAGCATACAAAAGGTTTGACCCCCTAGAGTTGTTGGGGGTATCAAGCTGAGTAAAAAAAAGTATGTAAGATTGACCCCCCCTGCTGGAACTAGTCACCAGACCCCCCTAAAATGACCCCAATAATGGGTTATTTCAACCCATCTCATACATGGACCAAATTTGGTTACAATATAGTGTCATGTCAGGACATTACAAAAATGTCAAATCTAACAACTTACCCTGCTGGAAAGGTGATGTTAGACCCCCCGCAAAGTACCCCCCAAAATGGGTTATTTCAACCCATCTCATACATGGACCAAATTTGGTCACAATATAGTGTCATGTTAGGACATTACAAAAACATCAAATCTAACAACTTTACCCTGCTGGAAAGGTGATGTTAGACCCCCCGCAAAGTGCCCCCCCCTAAAAACGGGTTATTTCAACCCATCTCATACATGGACCAAATTTGGTTACAATATAGTGTCATGTCAGGACATTGCAAAAACATCAAATCTAACAACTTACCCTGCTGGGTAGGTGATGTTAGACCCCCCGCAATCTCCTATTGCATATACGAACCAAATTTGGTCACGATGTACAAATATAACAAATCTAACGTTACCCTTCTGGAAAAGGTGGGTGATGTTAGACCCTTCCTCAAAACAATCTACACACAAAATACATGATACTTCAAATATATAAACTCACCATCAGTCAATGAGGATTACTATTTATTATCACAAGACTCAAACATAAACGAAACATGACTTCCTGTCAGCAACAGAGCTCTTATTTTAGGGAAGACATCATGATTTATCGTTGTTTTAAAATTCATTTAAAACAATAAATGATACAGGAATAGGTCATTGGTGTGGTCATCAGCATCATCATCAGCGTGGTTTATTAAGTTTATTAAGGCTACACAGAGAGAAATGTTTACACAGCTTGTGTACAATTTTACACATTTCTGATGTTAAAATAGAACTCCAAAACTGTTATGTAAACATTTACATAGGACCTGATATGTAAAATTTTACTAATTAATTATGTTAAGTTTTACATAATTCATATGTAAAAAAAAATGTGTAAACATTGGCATCATCATTGTAGTGTATTGGCATCATCAAATTCTTAAAATATAAGGGATGTAATTTTGTACCTTGTACATTCTTTTTTACTGTATCCATTGTGGTATCTCTGTCAGAGTCCATCTGTATCTGAAAATTAATATCACAAATCAAATAAAGTCAGCATACACTACAAGTGTTGGTTAATGAAATCAGCATACACACTACAAGTTACAACTACAAGTATAGAAGTTTGATTTAACTATTAATCTCCATTGTAAGAGGCTTCTGAGCTTTATTAGTTAATCTTTGTAATAAGATTAAACATTTTAAATTATCAAACCAATGCATTTCAAATAATGTTTGATTGTTAAACATTTTAATATCCTCTAATGTGGAACAAATATCAACTTTGTTATCATTATTAACCAAAAGAAGAGGGGAATGTCAAGAGGAAAACATAAATTCTTCAGATTAAGTTTCCATACTTACTATATGAAAGCATGTTGCTTAAAAACTGGAAAATCTAGAATATGCAGTTCCTCAAGGAGGGGCTCGTTCAGTATCTGTGAAAGTTAAATACAAAATGTATTTGCTATTTGACCATATAATGCTCATGAAATTTAGGATAGTATGCCTACAAGTCAATCATCTCTGATTGGTTTCATTCAGGCTTCTATTATTATATTATATTTGATCATGTCATGCTATTATAAGTGCATCAACAATATTTTATTGGTTGTCCTCTATTGGCTTCCGTAGTTTACAAAAAATATTACCAAGGAGGGCCTAGCAAGGTCATTTGCATACTTTTACTAAACTAGGGGCATTAAATGATGATGTATGTCAATGTACAGACATGTCTTAAGCTGTTAAGTTGTTACATTTGATAATTTGTAATATCCTGATGACATGATTGTGACCGAAGTTGGTTCATGTAAACGATGGCTTGAAACAGGGGTACTTTGGGGCCGGGGGGGGGGGGGGGTCTAACATCACCTTTCCAGCAGGGTAAGTTGTTAGATTTGATGTTTTTGTAATGTCCTAACATGACACTATATTGTGACCAAATTTGGTCCATGTATGAGATGGGTTGAAATAACCCATTTTGGGGGGTACTTTGCGGGGGGTCTAACATCACCTTTCCAGCAGGGTAAGTTGTTAGATTTGACATTTTTGTAATGTCCTGACATGACACTATATTGTAACCAAATTTGGTCCATGTATGAGATGGGTTGAAATAACCCATTATTGGGGTCATTTTAGGGGGGTCTGGTGACTAGTTCCAGCAGGGGGGGTCAATCTTACATACTTTTTTTTACTCAGCTTGATACCCCCAACAACTGTAGGGGGTCAAACCTTTTGTATGCTATGGGTTGAAATAGAGTGTAGTAGGCTCTCTGACTATTATGCATAGAGAGAGCGCGCTTGCCAGCATCGATACACCAACCCACGAGTGCTCTGTGGCCGACGGCCTTTAATAACGTGCAGAGCACCCTTTCCGAGCATCAAAAGCACCACCCCACCACCAATCGGTGCAGTCACCATTGTTCATTGGAATAAAAATAAATTCGACAACCCCTAACCCTGCAGGTGTCTCTTGCTCTTCGTGTGGCCTTCAGTGGTGTTAATTAACAGTGGTTCACCTTTATGGCATAGGTGCCACGTTGACCCATAGGTCCATCCCCGGGTGGTGCTTGGCCGCAAACGAACTGCGGTCCATTGTGGGTGGCCACAAACATTGCGGTCCATATGGTGTATCGATCCCGGCAGCAAACAGCGAAAGTGCAGGCCCACAACTGCGCAGCCAGCACCTCTCTCTCCTCTCTCTCTACCCCAAAGCCAGATCCTCGGAGGTGGGAGACAAAAGAAGCAGACAAGTGAGTAAGGTGGTAAGGGCGCAAAAGTGCACGCAATGTAAGGTGATGCACACTGGGGGCACATGGGAACCAGGTGAGACAGGTACGTTCCTATCGTACACCCCCCCCCCCCCCCACCAGGTAACCTACATGGCCCCTCCCTTACCCCTTACTGTATCCACAAAACACAACACTACCCATAAACATCTACTTTACAAATCAACAAACATCCCTACTGTCTTCCCTGTTCCTCCCATATACCAAATTCGTCTTCTCTCCCTCCTAACCAATCAAATTTGCCATTTTCAACTCTCATCAAAATTTGCCATCTCCAACTGCACATCAAAATTTGCCATTACCAATTCATCATCAGTCCCTCCTAGGGAGGGAGAGATGGAATCACCCCAATGTCTCATCCACGTCGTGATGCGTCTCACAAATCCACACAGCAATCTCATTTCCTGCAACAAACAAAGAAAACACAGGTGTGGAGTCATCATCATCACCACAGGTAAGTGGCTGCGTATGGTGCGACAGGTTCTTCAATCCTAACTATTTCCTAAATGACTTTAACAACTTTACACTACCCGGGGTCTTTCTCCGGCCAAACCATTGGCCCTCTTACACTATGGGTTCTAAAAACCAATTCCCATTGGCCAAACTGTGGTGCTTTTCAATTTGGGGTCTCACTCCCCCGATTCATCTCCCGGTGCCCTCGCACAATTTCTGGGCTGCGGCGTGTACCTCTCCCAGTGGGTCTACCCACCTGCACACCTCCACCACTGCAGTTGCCTCCGAGCTTACCTGCTCCTTGCCCTAACCTAACTACCTGGGGAAGGCCCTCTGGCACTCTCCCCACTCGGTGCCCTCTCTGGCACTGGGCTACCCGGGTCCGTCCTCCGGATCCTCGGGCCCCATCCACAACTCTACCGGCTCCCAGAGCCCACCTGCGGCCTCACCTGGCCGACATCCTCACAGTGGTGGAGTGCCCAACCAACTACACGCACTAACAGGCTACACGCCCAGCCATTTCCACAACACTAATGCACCCATTCACAACACCATTCTGCAACCGCACCACAAGTGCCAATATCCAACCACAATTTACCTGTACCCTCTACCTAACACTTACACTACCCGCCCCGGGTACTCGTGAAAGGGGTCCACTCTTCCCCCATCCACACCTTCGCACCATGCACACCACTCCGTACCACTCACTCCAACTCTCTCCACACACCTGTACCTGCACACCTGTGCTCTCACACCTGGTGCCACCTGCACCCTTCTCTCCCCAAGCGCATTCGCGCTGATCCACACACTCACTACTCACACACTGCTCCACACACCTGTCCAGTTGCACACCTGTGCAATCACACCTGTCCAGTTGCACACCTGTGCAATCACACCTGTTCAATTCTAACTCACACGGCATCATCTCAGCTAACTACTCCCCTCTGAAACTCGCGCTTCCCAGTCGTCCCTTTTAAACTATTGCGCTCCCTCGTCATTATCATCCACACTAATCTACCTGCGTCCCCACTACAGGTATCAGTCACTAACTAAACTTAACGTTACCTAATGTCAATCTCTTCTAGATCCCTACTAATAACCTAACCCACCCGGGCTAGTTTTCACTGCCATACACCCCATAATCTAGTGCTCCTTTGCCCCCACATGGGAAGGGTGGCAGGGATGCCATCCCCCCACATCGGGGGTCTCTCACTACCAATTTTGCACATCAAATTTCAACAAATTAAAAATTTGCCAATCACTGCCCATCATCTGCCAATCACTACTGCCAATCCCTTGCCAATCATCAAATTTTGCTTTTCTCTAATTTTGGGTCCAAAACACTAACCTCATCACCCAGTCTACTCACTAATACCTCTCGGTGCGCCAATCCCTGTCCAAAGCCCGGCTTCGTAAAGCCAAGCCATGAATGCGGGTTGTTCTGTGCCAGCGGCTGGACACGTCCGGCACTCGGTGCAGGGACGGGGGTTTACCCGGGCCGAGATCCCACGCATCACCTCGGCGTGGAGCCATCCAAGGTCCCGATCTCGACCTGCCGGCACGTCTCAACAAAACGTGGTCGCCATAACGACCCTTCCTATCGGGCTGCCCGCTCCGCCTCGTGGAGCACGGACGCGGCCGTTCAAAGCGAGGCCCAGCACGCACCGAGGGCCCGATTCGGCTATAAGTCGTTCTAAACTCTACCCCGTCTAACGTCGATGCTTCACCTGGACGCTTACACCCCGCAGCCCGTTCCTTGCTCACACATCCAGCCGTTTCCATGCTCCTCGTACCTTTCCTTACACACCCAGGTACCCTCATTCCACTCACAGCCTTGGTCACACACCTGACCACCGAACACTGTGGCACACATTCGTTGCTCGCACACCTCACCAATACACCGCTTCGCGCCCCCTCCTCGGTCACCTCCTCTGTGACAATCACAGGTGTGCCCTCATTCGCACACCCAACCACGTGCCTCACCACCAACTCCAGCGTGCATTCCCACTCACGCTCTACCATTCCAGGTGTGCATCCTTCCATCCCAGGTGTACATCCTCGCTCACCTGTCACAACTAACTCACGCTCCATGTCACTCTCACTACTTTCACCTCCATTCCTGACAGCGCACTCACCCTTACTCTTGACAGCGCACTCTTTCCCCATGCACCTGTCCGTCACACACCTTTCTCGCGCACACTCTCCCGTCACACCCTCTGTAACACTCACCACAGGTGTGCATTCTTCCTTGCCTTTGACAGCGCACTCTTTCCCCATGCACCTGTCCGTCACACACCTTCCTCGCGCACACTCTCCCGTCACACCCTCTGTAACACTCACCACAGGTGTGCATTCTTCCTTGCCTTTGACAGCGCACTCTTTCCCCATGCACCTGTCCGTCACACACCTTCCTCGCGCACACTCTCCCGTCACACCCTCTGTAACACTCACCACAGGTGTGCATTCTTCCTTGCCTTTGACAGCGCACTCTTTCCCCATGCACCTGTCCGTCACACACCTTCCTCGCGCACACTCTCCCGTCACATCCTCTGTAACACTCACCACACCGCGCTTCCATGTGCCCCCTCGCACACGCGCTACGACCGACTCACTCTCGCCAGCACCCTCACTCCTTGGCACGCACTTTTTCCTCACACACCCCAGAGTCGGACTTTCTCGCACACCTCCTTTTTCGCACACCAGACCTGTCGCACACTTCACCAACGGCCTCTCACGAACACCCTGGTCCATCTCGACCCCCAAGCTCCTTAAATCCCCTGGCGCATCATACGCACGACCATATTGGTCACCACTTACACCGGGTCCTCTTCCTCTTCGCTTCTCCTCCATCACCTGCGAATCCCTCATCCGGTTAATGAGCACATCACGATCCAAACACAGACTTTGGACCAATTCTTTCATCTCCTCTTTTATCTCTTTGTTATCCCCTCTCCGTCGCTTCTTAATTTCGCTCACCCCCTCTTCCACTTCTTTCTGTGTCGCTTTCAACCCTCCTAATACCGCAGTGTTCCTTTGAACCTGCTCCACTAACTCCGTCTGTCCCACCGTCAGCTGCTCCACCTCCTGCGTCAGGTCCTCTATGCCCCCTTGTAACTTTACAGTCCCCTTTCTCACCTCCTTCTCCATGTGCTCCTCACAGTGCCTCACCTCCTCGCGCACTCCTCCGACCTCCTCACTCACACCTCTTCTGATCTCTTCTCCCATCACTTGCATCTCCTGCCCAGATGCCACCCTCATCTGCTCCATTTCCTCCCTGTGAGCATCCAGTTTGGTTTCTACCCCCATTCTAACCCCCTCTATCTGCTGCTCCATTTGTTTAACTTCCCTTTCCGCTTGGTCCCTCATGTCCCTCAATTTGCCTTCCATACTGTTTTCTAACCCCTCTAACCCATTTTTCACTCCCTCTATTTGATTCTCTTGAGCGGCCATTCTGTTTTCTACCCCCGTTAACCCATGTTTCACTCCCTCTATCTGATTCTCTTGAGCGGCCATTCTGTTTTCTACCCCCGTTAACCCATTCTTTACTTCTTTTATCCCGTTGTCTAACTCCTCAAAATTATTGTCTAACTTCCCAAATTTCTTGTCTAACTCCTCAAAATTATTGTCTAACTTCCCAAATTTCTTGTCTAATCCCTTAAAATTATTGTCTAACCCCTCACCGGTACCCCTCGCTTCGTCCCTCATTACCCCCATTTCGTTTCCCATTACCCCCATTTGGTTATTCATTACCCCCATTTTTGCTTCTAGCCTCCCCATAAGGGCCCCCATTTGCAACATAAAAAGGTTCGGATCCACCAGGGGCGCTGCCACGGTCGCGGGCGCGGTGACCAGCGAGGCGCCATTTTGCGCTCCCGCAATGTCGGGCACAACGACGCTATTTTGTGCGTCTGCTACCCTCGCTGCTTCGCTCTCCTCCTGTCCCTCATGTCCCTCAATTTGGTCCTGGACCGACCCTGCTTCACTCTCCCCTACCGGACCCCAGCCGTCTTGATCCGCCATAGCGCGACTTTCAAAATTCGAGTTTCGTAACACCAATCCAAATTTTGCTGTTATAATTTCGTCGAGCGCAGTAACCGCGGGACCGCGCTCCGGATCGATTTGGTCGAGCGCCGTACGCGCTCCGGCTCGATTTTCCCTCCCAAAATTTGGGCCTAACTAATTTAGTCCCGGGTCCGAATCTCACTCCTCGACACCAATTGTTACCGTACTAACACAATTGGTGTCCAAAATTTGGGCTAAATAAATTTAGTCCCAGGTTCGAATCCCACTCCTGACACCATTGTTACAGACACGACTTTGATGTTAAGGTGGGCCGAGCGGAATGGCCGTCGTGTCCGCACAAATTACCCGATTGTACTCGAACGTTGACGAAGCCGCGCCACGCTGGCTCAATAAGGAAAAAGAAGACACACGGCTGAATTATAATGACAGACACCAGGGATACGGTTCTCAAGACCTCCGGAGGAGATTATATTCGTGCGGAAGGTCAGATTACAGGGACGAGAGGTACAACATAGAAAGACAAGCACTTAGACACAATCTTATATTATTCCCGGACAGACGACAGACAAACGGGACAACGGCTGACTCACACGGGGGTTGATGGCAGGAAAGCGGGTATCGATGGCTCAAGGTGCACTCTTGGCTCAAAGCAGGGTACACGGTTCGGTCCAGAGATGCGGGGAGGTCTCGTCGCAGCGCTCAGAGGTGACGTTCTTTCTCAGGCCTCTCCAAACTCAGGCGCATCTGTTTCAGCGCTCGCAGGTCCTTCTTTCTCCAGCTGGGGGCGCATCTCACGTCACGTCCGCTAAGTCGCCACGTATATCCGGCGGGGAGTGACACGCCCTCGGCTCGCTAGCGCCGCCCCAGATGGAATCGGTCCGCCCTTCTGATTGGGTGCGGGGGGTTACCAGGCTCCGCCCTTGAGGAGGAGCTGACAGCCAGCCCCTCCGTGGTAACCCCGTGGAGCGCGTGGTCAATGGCGCTAATCGAGCCGGTGTGAGGACGCATCCCCCCCCGCGCCGCCGCCATCTCCTCTGTTGTTGTTGTAATTGTTGGGGAAGAAGATGGAAGGAGGTATGGGAAAGGTCCTAAACTCACTACTGATGCCATATAATCACATTCTGGTGCAACGAAGAGTCATAATTAATGGAGACGAGGCCTTAACTGACATAGACTAAGAATAACTAGGAAGATGTCCGAAAGTTGTCTACGTGTGGTGCGGTGGACCTGGGCACGACATTTAATGGGGGAATAAGGGGAAGGTCGGCTCTACTGATTGTTATTTACATGCAATGGGACTAGGGAATGGGGGATTGGGGAAAGTTGGGGAGTATTGGAGAAAATAGGGGAATATTTACAAGCGGATATGGAGGCCAAATTCCATATTCGCAACAATATACAGGACCAGACTTATCCTTGATTAGCAGGGGCTATGCGGCGCTGCCTGGGGAGTGGGAGGGTGGAGGTGGATACCTAGCACTGCCTGAGTGAGTGAATTTTTTTCTGGTGGTGGTTTCGGAATGTGTTGGACATTTAAAAGCTTTGAAGTTATTGGCCTCATAGTAGTTACCTTTTACCCGCGGGCCAGCGGCAGCACTACCTGCCCTCCAACCCAATATACACTTCATAGCGGCCTCAAAGCAGAGGTCAGGGCCAACGTGTAGCTTAAAACGTTGCCTTGATTCTGAAGTACCGACAGCTAAAAGCGGTGGCCTTCCCTGGAACATTATCCCTGTATTTTGCTATAAAACTATTGCTTCTTCTTCTGCCTCAGCTTCCTCCTCTTCTTCCTCTTCTTCTTCTTTAGCAACAGCAGTAGAGGAAATTGTTTAAAAATTGAAATTGTCACTCCAAGCTCCTCATATTTGTTCATGGAATAAGTATCATAAATTGACATCCCTTTTGTGAGAGCTATAAATTGTAGTTTTACTAACTCAATTGGTACATTACAATATCGCATATGGAATGCACCTGGTGCGTTAGATGATTGAAGCGATGCGCAACTATAAATCTTCATACTGTGACACCTTAACCACCTTCTTTGGAAACATAAGGAGGAAACAAACGACTTTTTGTGCTAAAAGATGAAATTTCACAACTCCCTCTCCCCCAAACCCTTTTCTGATCCCTCTTCAACCTTCAAGACCCTTACATTTCCTTTCCTTCTTCCTCTTCCTTCCAACCAAATTTCTCTTTTCTCCACCATCCCCAAACTCCTTCACACACGCACCATTTGTTTCCTCCTAACGATGTCACCTTCCATTCTTTTTAAATGTAATGCACCGGGTGTTTTCACCAGGTGTTCACAACATTGTTTTATTTTTCATTCCCATCATCGCACCTGCTGCAACAAGTAATATTTATATGGCCCTTGAGAGAACATTAAGACGAAAAAGTCAAAACAACCTGTTACGGATTCGTCACTTCCGTTGTGCTGGTTTTCATCCACTGTAAACATTTTTGATTCCATGTACTATTATTGTTTTCAAAAGGTTTATTGTTATGAACTGTTTTCAAAGGGTGAAAAAGTTAGAGTTAAAAGAAACCGGAAACCGGATCAGGAACCGGACGACGACGAAGAGGAAGACGAGAAAAAGAAGGCGGAGCGAATGAGTCGGAGAAGAAAGCCGAGTTGCTTTGCGGTCACGAGTGAACTTTGGGTTCCCAGGAAAGGGATTCCTGCGACAGAGTTGTTATCGCTGTGACAGATCAACCTGCGTGTCAGGTTTTGCGGTCGATTGCAAAGAGAATCGTTGGACTGCTGTTACGCTTCGAGAACGGGCCGTCGGCCACTTTGACTCGCGCGCTTTGCGCATCGCGCAAGGTCTTTGCTTTGCTTCAGCCGTTTTCACAGCCTTCAGACATATCTGGTGTGTGTGTGTGTGTGCAACGTGGCTTTTGAAGATTAATTTGCGGTTCGCCGACTGTGAGCCGTGAAACGTCCATACCGGAGGGTGTGATTTCCCAGTCGCCTGGAGGGCGCCTTTGGATTTCCCAGTCGCCTTGAGGGCGCCTTGGTGCAGCTTTGGCCGTGTGGCTGTGACCGTCATCCGAACGGAATTCTGGTCTCGATTAGACATCGTTCTGACGATCGCTGGAGCGGATCGACTTTGGCTTGAAGCTGGGATCGACTTCGGCTTGAAGCCGGGATCGACTTTGGTTTGAATCAGGGAAAGAGACATTGGGAATGTTCTTGGTTCAATCACTTGGAGCACAGTGAATTATATGTTACGAAACTGATGGTACCATCATAGGATATATATTGATTGTACTTTTGATTACTATTATTGTTGTACTGTTATTCTTGTGTGATCTTAATACAATATTTGTTTATTGGTAACAATTGGTGTGGCTTCACCAGTGATCTTTGACATACAGAATAACACATTTTTCTGCCGTGACTCCTCTCGGGGCTCGGAGGTACACCGTGACCACAGGGTTGTGGAGGAGCACGTAACACAACTGCATCAAATTTGTGAGTCCGTTCAGGGCCACATCTTAATAAATAGCCCTGAGTGGGCTGATTGTCATCTCTTGAGGTTGTATTTTAGACCTTTGATGTTTTGGGGGACCGCACCGATAGCCCCCCTGATCGCATGAGATTCCCAAATCGAAGACCAAGCGATTCTGCGGACCATCGAGTAGAATGGCTGTATCGGGTTTCAGAGCAATCAGTTGGTAAATATGGGACGAATATGGATCCCAAATTTCAGGGGGTAACACCCCCCCACCCCCCTTTGGGAGCCCCCATGATCCGAAATCGAAAAATCCAAGACCGAGCGATCCTGTGGACCATCGAGTAGAAGGGCTGCATATGGTTTCAGAGCATTCGGTTGGTAAATAAGGTACAAGTAGGGATCCAAAGTCTCAGGAGGTAACCTCCCCCACTCCCTCTCCCACACCCTCGTAGGAACTCCCATTTTCCGAAATTGAAGCCTGAGCGATTGTGCAGGCTAATGTTTTGTATTTATGTTTCAAGTTTCAGATCAATCAGCCGAGTGATAAGGGGTGAGTAGCAAAAATAGCAAAAACTTAACGGACAACCGGACGGATGGACGGACATCCGGACATCACAACCCATTTTATAAGTTCATCTCTGAGTTTCGAGGTGTGATGACCTAAAGATGGATGACTCCTTGTGATGGGGAAGAGAATAAATGGACCTCCAGCTGTGGTTTCCGAATGATTGTTCAACATACAATGTATGATCCCTGTTATTATGTTGTTAAAATCTTAACTCGATTCAATTTTTACCTGTGACATGCTCCGAATGGTTGTTGTTGGTGCTGTGGTTCTTGTTGGGGTCTATTTCCAAAATGTGCACCCATTGGTCAGACAGGTACTTGACTCCACACACATTTGACACTTATCTCCACCCACCATGGCACCCAGACAAAATAATATGGCCGTCATCTTAGTTTACTGGTGGGCCTAAGCCCTAACACATCAGGCATGTATGCCTCTGCTGATTATACACTGCCCGGGTTTGGTGCATCAGACTTCCACTGACTTTGTTTGATCCGAGTATTACTCACGATAAAGGACCCTGAAAAATGTAATAATCATACTAAAATACGCCATTTCTGTCCGTCTGTCTGATGAATTTTTGACGCCAACACATTCTGTCGTTACTTATCCAATCTCAACCAAACTTGACAGGATGACGAAGGGTTACACAATGAAGGTTGTAGCGCATTCATTCCCCTCCCACCCCAAGGGGGTTTTCTCCCCCCGAGCGGGTTTTCCCCGCCATTGCCATGAATGGCGTTGCATGTTGAGGTGTATATCAATGTTAAATTAGCTTTATCGTGGCGTTTGTCCAAAGAAGAAGATTTATCGTGGCGTTTTTCCAAAGACGCTTTTAAAACAAAATTAATGATAATCGCATATTGTTAATGTTATTACAAAACAATAGTAATACTGTGGCAGACACGAAAGCTCACTGGCGTGAGGGCATCATTCTGCGCACCAAGTGGGCGGCGGCCACGCCCAAGGGGTAGGCGTGGCCGCGGGATATACACTGGGCGCGCAGCCCGGAGCGCTCCAGTGCTACAGTTGAGCTCTTATAATAAAGACTCTTGAACTTACCGCGTTGTCCGCTTCCTCCTTGTTATACAAGTAAGCGCGCATAGCACCGCGCTTCATTGGTGACCCTCTGACGTTCTGGTCAGCCGTCGCTGACCACCGGAACCCGCCACAGCAATGGCAACCAACGCGGTCCAAATCAAACTCCCCGAGTTCTGGGAGACGCAAGCCGAAGTTTGGTTCCTGCAGGCAGAAGCCCAGTTCCGACTTCGAGGCATCACGGTGGACGAGACCAGGTACTGCCACGTGGTCGCCTCCCTCGGGCCCGGCACGGCCGCTCGCGTCGTGTCGGTCCTGAGGAACCCACCGGTCGACGGCAGGTACGAGGCGATCAAGCGTCTCCTCCTCGCCACGTTCGGACTCACGTTGGACGCACGGGCCGACCGCCTCCTGGACCTCCCCGAGCTCGGTGACACGCGACCATCGGTCCGCATGGACCATATGCTGTCATTGATGGGCGACGAAACCCCGAACGCTCTATTCCGGGCGTTATTTTGACACCAGCTGCCGGCACGAGTCCGCCTCGCGTTGGCCGGTTCTGTGACGACCGAACCCCGAGCTCTCGCTGCCGAGGCCGACAGGTTCTTCGCGGGTTTGGACGTGCAGGCGAGTTTTGGCGCGACCGTCGCGCATCCCGAGGCTGACCCTGATGCTGATGCACCACACCTCGTGGATCCCGAGGCTGATGCACGCTGCGTGGCCGCCGCCACGCCATGCCCACCACCACCGTGAAAACCGCGGCCTCCGCATTCGCCGCAAACCTGGTGCCATTTCCACGCCAGGTTTGGCCACAAGGCGAGGAATTGTTGCCCGCCGTGCTCTTTCGGCAAGTCGGGAAACTACAAAGCTGGCGCTCGGTATTTGGCCCTGAGCATCGGCCATTCCGGCAGCCTTCTTTTTATAATGGACACCTTGTCCGGGCGCCGTTTCCTATGCGACACGGGGGCACAGGTGAGCGTTATCCCTGCCTCTACGTCCGACAAGCACACCGCGGGCCGGGGCCCCGCGTTGCTTGCCGCGAACGGAACGCACATTCGGGAAGCACTGCCTCTCCCTGCAGTTCGGAAGGCAATGCTTCACGTGGACGTTCGTAACCGCTAGTGGCCCCATGGCACTGCTCGGTGCGGACTTCCTCTGTGCACACGGGTTGTTGGTAGATGTGAAGAACAGACGTCTTGTCCAGGCTGAAACGTTCAGCTCGCTTGCTTGCGCGCTGAGCAGCTCGTTGAGCGGCTTACTGAGCGGCTCACCGAGCGGCTCGCCAATTGGCTTGCTGAGCGGTTCGGTCCCGGCGAGGTTAGTTTGTACGCTTCTGGCAGCGGACGAATTCACCCGCCTCCTCGCCAGCTTCCCGGCCCTTACGCGGCCCACCTTCTCGGCGGGGGCCGTCAAGCACGGGGTGGAACACCACATCCCCACCGCCGGGCCACCGGTCTACGCCCGGGCACGCCGCCTCGAGCCGACGAAGCTCGCAGTAGCTAAAGCGGAGTTCGCTACACTGGAGCGGCTCGGCATCGTGCGGCGCTCCGAGAGTGCTTGGGCGTCGCCGCTCCACATCGTGCCCAAGCCCGGCGGGGGATAGCGACCGTGCGGGGACTACCGGCGCCTCAACGACGCCACCACCCCCGACCGCTACCCCGTCCCCCACATCCAGGACTTCTCCGCCCGGTTGGCGGGCATGTCCTTCTTTTCGAAGGTGGACCTCATACGCGGCTACCATCAGGTCCCCGTCAGGCCGGAGGACATCCCGAAGACGGCGGTCATCATGCCATTCGGACTTTTTGAATTTCTTCGGATGCCCTTCGGTTTGAAAAATGCGGCTCAGGCGTTCCAGCGACTAATGGACAGCGTCTTGCGCGACTTGAATTTCGTCTACGTGTACCTGGACGACATCCTCGTCGCCAGCACGTCCCGCGAAGAGCACCTACACCATCTCCGCACGCTCTTCGAACGTCTGGGCCAGCATGGCCTCATCGTGAACCCCGCCAAGTGCTGGTTCGGCGTCGCCGACATCGACTTTTTGGGGCACCGCGTCACCAGGCACGGGGCCGTCCCCCTACCGGCCAAGGTGGAGGCGGTGAAGGGGTTTCCGCACCCCCGCACGATCAAGGGGCTCCAGGAGTTCCTGGGCATGGTAAACTTTTACCATCGGTTCCTGCCCCGCATCGCCCAGCTCCTGCGCCCCTTGCACGAGGCCCTCCAAGGGAAGCCAGGCAAAGGTGACGTTACCTGGACCGAGCATATGGACGCGGCGTTCGCGGGCGCGAAGCTCACCTTGGCTAACGCCACCATGCTCGCGCACCCGGTGCCTGATGCACCGATCGCCCTCACCACCGATGCCTCGGACTACGTGGTGGGCGCGGTGCACGAGCAATGGGTGCGTGGTGCCTGGCAACCGCTGGCGTTCTTCAGCCGGCAGCTTCGCCCGCCCGAACGCTGTTATAATACCTTCGACCGCGAGTTGCTCGGGCTTCACCTGGCGGTCAGGCACTTCCACCATCTGCTCGAGGGCCGTGCGTTCATGGCCTTCGTCGACCACAAGCCACTTGTCTTCGCGATGGGCAAGGTCGCTGAGCCATGGTCGGCCCGGCAGCAGCGTCACCTCTCGGCCGTGTCCGAGTACACGACGGACATCCGGCACGTCGCTGGGAAGGACAACCCGGTGGCGGATTGCCTTTCCCGGTCCGTCACCCACGCAGTCCACCTTGGCATCGACTATGCCTGGATGGCGGCGGACTAGGCCGCCGACCCCAGCGTCCAGGCCTTGCGGACCGCCGTCACGGGCCTCCGCGTCACCGAGGTGCCGTTCGACGGCGCGGGCATGGCCCTCTTGTGCGACGTCTCCCTCGGGCGGCCTCGCCCCATCGTGCCCGCGGGCTGGCAGCGCCAGGTTTTTGACGCCATCCACTGACTGTCCCACCCGGGCACGAAGGCCTCCCAGAGGTTGGTCGCCGACAAGTTTGTCTGGCATGGCCTCCGGAAGGCCGTCCGCGGCTGGACCAGGACGTGCCTCGCGTGCCAGCGCGCGAAGGTGCACCGGCACACCCAGGCCCCATTGGCCCCATTCACGGTGCCGGAACGAAGGTTCAGCCACGTGCACGTGGACCTGGTGGGACCTCTGCCCCCCTCGCGCGGTTTCACCCATGTCCTGACAATGGTGGACCGCACCACCCGGTGGCCGGAGGCCGTGCCTTTGGCGGCGACGACGGCGGCGGACGTCGCGCAGGCGTTCATCGCCACCTGGGTAGCCCGGTTCGGCGCCCCCTCGGACATCTTGTCCGACCGCGGCCCCCAGTTCACCTCGGAGCTCTGGGGGGCGGTCGCGCGGGGGCTCGGGGTCCAGCTGCACCGAACCACGGCCTACCACCCCCAGGCCAACGGCCTGTGCGAGCGGTTCCACCGCTCTTTGAAGGCCGTGCTCCGGGCCACCCTCCACGACGGCGGCTGGGTCGACAGGCTCCCCTGGGTCCTGCTGGGCCTCCGGACGGCACCCAAGGACGACCTGCGCGCATCCGCGGCGGAGTTGGTCTTCGGACAACCGCTGCGGGTGCCGGGCGAGTTCCTCCCCGACCCCACGGCACCATGGTCCGCGGCGCAGGAGCGCTCCGTGCTGCAGGAGACAGCCCGGAGGTTCGACTCGGTGCCGACGGCGCACCACGGGCACCCACCTACGCATGTCGCCCCAGAGCTTCGCACCGCGGAGTACGTCTTCATCCGGCACGACGCCCACCGGACACCACTGCGGCCCCCGTACGATGGGCCTTTCCGTGTGCTGGAGACTGGGGTGAAACATTTCACCTTGGACATCGGCGGTACTCCCGACTGCGTCTCGGTGGATCGCCTCAAGCCGGCCCACCTCGACGTGGACCACCCACCGCCGGTGGCTCGGCCCCCGCGTCGGGGCCGCCCCCCTGCCGGCGGACCCCCGGCACCGCTCAGGCCTGCCGGCACGCCGCCCCCCGGTCCTGCACCCATCCCGGGTGCAGCTGGAGGCATCCCAGCTGGCATCCCTGCACCCCAGATGCCGCCGGTCGCCAGAGGGCGCTTCGGCCAGGTCATCCGTTTGCCCCGCAAACTGGCCCTCCAGGTGCGCGGGAATTCTGGGGGGGCACGTGTGGCGGACACGAAAGCTCACTGGCGTGAGGGTATCATTCCGCGCACCAAGTGCCGAGGGGTAGGCGTGGCCGTGGGATATACACCGGGCGCGCAGCCCGGAGCGCTCCAGTGCTACAGTTGAGCTCTTATAATAAAGACTCTTGAACTTACCGCGTTGTCCGCTTCCTCCTTATACAAGTAAGCGCGCGTAGCACCGCGCTTCAATACTAATAATGTGCCTACTAAAGTAATACTAATAAAAACAATTTCAAGGCGTTTTTCCTGGAGTGATAACGTGTATAAATAACTTATAGTTATAATGGCGTTTCCGTGGGAGCAATGGGAAGTAAAAAATATTATAAACAACAAGCACATATGCTTAGCTTTTTAAATAGTCGCTAATGCTCTTTATAACACTAAATGAAGAAATTTGGAGGAATTCCGACATCTGTGAAGTGAGGTTTTTTGCAGAACTGAGCGAAGATCTACTGTACTCTATATAACCCACAAATGTTGGGTTAATAACATGGCCCTTTCTGCCGCTACCGTGGCATTTTTCGGAGCGAACTTTTGAAACTCGCTCCTGCTGTTTGATATGAAACTGAAAGGGAGGAAGACCGGGGTGTGCTCATTTACCAAGCAGCTAGCTAGCGCATGCCAAGCCAGCCATTCCTTAACGGTCTTGAATGGAGTGCTTGCTCAGATGCTTAAACCACTTGGCGATCTCTCCACAATAAACTTGATAAATGAACACACACCTAATGTTCTTGATATCCGACCATAGATCGACTGTAATCTACATACCCCAAAGAGGAATGACCCTTTTCCGCTCCAGTAGTGAGCGGGTGTACTAGTATGTCAAATAAAAATTATTAGTAAGGTTTCATTAAGCCTGTCAGCACAGACGGCATTTGGCTCCCTAAAAAATAGCGTTACGCAATTTTTGAACAGCCCTATATTGGGGTTAAACAATCCATGACAGTGTGACGAATCAGCTCGTTCTGATATAACCGTGGGGATGGTGACATGGATGAGAGGTGTCGACAAAACACAAAAGCCTTTAAAACCACTGAAAATACATCCTGGTGAGGGTTTGCAATCTCTGATTGCTCTTTCTTGTTTAATTGGAATCTATAGGTAAACACTTTCCAAAGTTTACGCCTCTATCGCCTGAATCTCCATTTTTCAGGTTGAACCCGGTGAGCCAATCCTGAAATTGTTGTTTATTAGTCATACCAAATCTCAAACACCGATAGACATAAGGTGGTCATAAAGAACTTGCTTCTCATGCTCAAGATGCATTTAGTTTCACTACTTACGATGCGTTCAGCCATTCTGTTCCAACGACTGTTTGAGTGATGTACTCCAGGTTAGTAAAACAATCCTACTGGTCGAAGAAGTTAAACGCTTCATCGTTTGCAACAACAAACTTCCAGGTTTCCTGGACAGCTTTATCTCTTGCATGCAAACAACCGTCCGTCTCTCTCGGAAGGAAAAACATCTGGTGGAATTGTTCAATCATATTTGTTAACGGCTCGAGCAAGCTATTCCAATCACATCAGTGATCGGACCCCAGAACATGACCGATGTTGATGCGACAACACTATTCCTCCTCACAGCAGAAGTTGAACCAAATGCCAATCGACTTTGTACCACAATTCCAGTTGGCTCCTTCGTGATATTCTTCTTCTCAAGGAATACAAGGAGATTGACCATTCTGGATACTCCTGGCGATGCTTCGTGATGCTGTGAAGTCTCCAAGGCTTTGCGCATCGTAGGCATCTTTCCTGGTTCGGGATAGGGTTAGGGTTAGGGTTAGGGTTAGGGTTAGGGTTAAGGTTAGGGTTAGGGTTAAGGTTAGGGTTAGGGTTAGGGTTAAGGTTAGGGTTAAGGTTAAGGTTAGGGTTAGGGTTAGGGTTAAGGTTAGGGTTAGGGTTAGGGTTAAGGTTAGGGTTAGGTATTATCCTACCACCCATTATCTCTCTCCTCCTAAGTTTAATTGGTCATTCATCTCTCACTTCTCAGCCCTGAGACCAAGACTTCACTACATAAGCCGGTTTTCTTTTAAATCTTTCTCCTTTAAATTCCCAGAAGGCTTCGGAAGCCTCACTGATGCTTAATGTTGATCCTCAAATCCCTTTGTAATGTTTTCATTTCTTTCTGCGTTGATCATTGTGTTTATGGCCATTCAATCCCCTGTAATTTGATTCCAAACCTCGTCCTTGCGGGAAAAGGAAATAAAAAAGGAATCTTCAAATCGGGAGGAAAGTTGGATGTACTCTTCCAAAGGAAGCTTTGAATATATTTGAAAAGAAGAATGAATTTTTAAGCATCACAGTTGTGTGCTGCCATTCATTTAAACTACTCACAGCAGCAGCGAAGGCCAATGGAGACACTACCTAACTATTTTCTGTATCGACATTCAAAAGGGAAAGGGATTTTTTTTATTTTATGGAAAGGACATATCATATTTATGTTTATTCCTGATCTGGACTGATAAATCCCATATAGGAGTTTACTTTATGCAGTTCCCTGTGCGAAGACTGTGCTGAGTACATTGCCTCTGTCTTCACAGCAGGAAGTTCCAGGGCATGGAATTGGCCAGGGTTTCGGCCCACATATTTCCGAATCTTTTCAAACCGACTCCACTCTCTGCCGCTCCATACCTCATCCCTCAGATCGGCAGTCTGCAGCCTCCTCACTCTTTGCAGACCTGGACAAAATCACAGACTGGTCAAACAAGTGGAACATGTCTTTCAATCCTGACAAATCTCACACTCTCACTATGTCTCTTCGAAAAGACCGACTGGACAACCCTCCCATATACTTTCTCAACAATCCTCTCAAAGAAGTTCTGTCACTCAATCTCTTGGGTCTCACAATCTGCCCTGATCTTTCTTGAGAAAAATACATTTCCAAGCTGGCCTCCAAAGCCATTCGCCGACTGGGCATCCTCCGTCGTGAGAAGTCCTTCCTTGGCACACCTGAGCTCCTCACCACATACAAGGCTTTCATCCGCAGCTCAATGGAATACTGCTCTCCCCTCTGGGCTGGTGCTCCTGCCTCACACCAAGCTCGGCTTCACGCTGTAGAAACCAAAGCTTTCAGAATCATTGGAATCTCCCGCGATGAAGCTAACTCCAAGGGCCTCTCACTCACTCACCGCAGGCAGGTTGGTGGTCTTTCTGTCTTCTACCGACTCACTGCAGGCAGGCTTCCCACTCTCTCCCCATCTTGTCTCCCGCTCCCTTTATTTCGTCGTATGTGTCCGTTTGTTTTTTTGTCATTAATTTTAGCTCTTACACGATCATCGATCTTGTATACAAAACAAAAAAAAACTAGGAGCTGGTACTCTTGTATACTACAGGTCTCCCGCCATTTGGGTGGTACATGGAATAGATCTGTGTGATACGAAAGCTAAATCTTGAACGTTTTTTGAAGCACCGTGTACACACGCCAAGTTACCGAGATGGTTGCCATGGCAACATAATTCAGCCAATCACCGCTGTTATCTAATCGAGTTGGGATAATGTCATTGGGAAATAGATATCTGCAATATGAAAGATAAATGTTCAATGTTTTTTTTGAAATATCGCGTACACAAAGGGACATGGACGGATGATGGGTCAGACAGACAGAACTCATTTTAATGTCCCTACAACATGTATATCAGAGCTGGCAGGTCATTAGTGAGCCCAATTGGCTTTTTAATGACAATCTGATAGAAACACTGCTGTTTATTCTTCAAACTTAAAATTACTTATTAAACAGTCATCTTATCGTTCACACAGAAGATTTACCTGCTCCGCAATGCAGCGCCCTCGGTACTGCTGTACCTCCGGACGGCAATTTTTGGTTTGATCTGGTTCCGCCGACAATCAAACACCAGATCAAACCGCTTGGAGGCCTGTGTGTTTATGCTGAGTAAGTTAAGGTAATTCTTTCTGGTTCTTTGGAGATGTACTTGTATTTTGATGGTCAATGTCACAAATACATCAGCAGCATCATCATCATCATCATCATCCATCAGTGAATCCTTTAGTTTAGACATTGGCAGGGAAGTTTGGAAAATCGAAAAATGTGGGCAAACAACATTCAGTTGAAGCTGGTGTCTTCATTCCGCTAATATGACAATTAGTCTCTGTCTCTGACTGTGTGGTACTTTGCCTGAAGGCAGGTGTTGTGCTGCCAACCCTCCTGTAAGAATTGTACCGTTTAGTAGACCTCTGTATTCCCAGCAGGAGTCAAGGCAAGAATTTGTTCTCTGTTCAGGGTGCTAGAGATAACTCGCCTCCTCTTGAAGAAGGGCACCGTGTTATCCTTAACATCACCAATAATTATCAGTTTTGGCAGAAGGGTCCTGGACTGGGTGGTGTAAGTGTTAGAGCGCGCCCTCCAAGTCTTGGAGGGTGGCGGTTAAAACCCAAACGGAGTCATACCAAAGACTTGAAAATGGTGTGTGCTGCTGCCTTGCTTGACGATGACAATTTAACAGGATAAGAGAATGGACAATCCCCATAGGTTGGTCATCCTTAGGGAGGAGGAAACTCCTTATTAGGAAATGCCCCACTGAGTGCGCGTTGAGAAAGGCGACGCCATTGTTGTGACGTCGCTGGTACCCAGAGTGCCTTGGGAAGTGACGTCACTTCCCCAAAGCTCAGTGGCTGTTTGTCTCGTTTAAGTCTTACGTTGCTTCTCGTGTATTCGTCCATGTGTGGTCTCTTCGGCCCGATTTCGGCCCGATCTCCCAGACGTGTGTGCGGCAGCTCCACCATGAGCCTACGATCCTATAAAAAAGCACAAACAAACAAACAACGCTTTTCTATTGGTCAACACAAGCATGATGCCCCGCCCTGCGTGCGAAACACCAGGGTTGCGGTTTATAGCTGGGTTGGTAATCGAACCCAGACTAGACAGCTCAAAAGCGAAATAACGTAAAGATAAACAAGAACGGCACTCAGTCGAGAGCAAACTTCCGCCTGATTGGCCATATCACTCAATGGTGAAGAATCACTTAAAAAATAAATAATTATCATATCCGAATCCATATTCAGATCTTCACCAAAATCGAATCGATTCTTCCTTGTCAGACATACAACCTGTCCAACACGTTTCGTCCAAATCCATCCATAACTTTTAGAGATATCCCATAATGTATAGTTTTTGGCCCCATCTCCCAATGGTGAAGTATCACTTTAAAACGTCTAGTAGCCGAATCTGGATCTTCACCAAAATCTAATCATTTCGTCCTTGTCACATACGCTACATCTCTGCCAAATTTCGTCCGAATCCGTCCACAACTTTTTGAGATATCCTGCTATGTATCGTTTTTGGCCCAATCTCCAAATGGTGAAGAATCACTTAAAAATTATAGTAGCCGAATCCGAATCCGGATCCTCATCAAAATCTAATCATTTCGTCCTTGTCACATACGCTACATCTCTGCCAAGTTTCGTCCGAATCCGTCCACAACGTTTTGAGATATCCTGCTATGTATCGTTTTTGGCCCGATCTGCCAATGGTTAAGAATCACTCAAAACATTCCACTAGCCGGATCCGGATCTTCACCAAAATCTAATCATTTCGTCCTTGTGACATACGCTACATCCCTGCCAAATTTCGTCCGAATCCGTCCACAACTTTTTGAGATATCCTGCTATGTATCGTTTTTGGCCCGATCTCCCAATGGTGAAGAATCACTTAAAAACTTCTAGTAGCCGAATCCGAATCTGGATCTTCACCAAAATCTAATCATTTCGTCCTTGTGACATACGCTACATCCCTGCCAAATTTCGTCCGAATCCGTCCACAACTTTTTTAGATATCCTGCTATGTATCGTTTTTGGCCCGATCTCCCAATGGTGAAGAATCACTTTAAAACTTCTAGTAGCCGAATCCGAATCTAGATCTTCACCAAAATCTAATCATTTCGTCGTTGTGACATACGCTACATCTCTGCCAAATTTCGTCCGAATCCGTCCACAACTTTTTGAGATATCCTGCTATGTATCGTTTTTGGCCCGATCTCCCAATGGTGAAGAATCACTTTAAAACTTCTAGTAGCCGAATCCGAATCTCGATCTTCACCAAAATCTAATCATTTCGTCGTTGTGACATACGCTACATCTCTGCCAAATTTCGTCCGAATCCGTCCACAACTTTTTGAGATATCCTGCTATGTATCGTTTTTGGCCCGATCTCCCAATGGTGAAGAATCACTTTAAAACTTCTAGTAGCCGAATCCGAATCTGGATCTTCACCAAAATCTAATCATTTCGTCCTTGTGACATACGCTACATCCCTGCCAAATTTCGTCCGAATCCGTCCACAACTTTTTGAGATATCCTGCTATGTATCGTTTTTGGCCCGATCTCCCAATGGTGAAGAATCACTTTAAAACTTCTAGTAGCCGAATCCGAATCTCGATCTTCACCAAAATCTAATCATTTCGTCGTTGTGACATACGCTACATCTCTGCCAAATTTCGTCCGAATCCGTCTACAACTTTTTGAGATATCCTGCTATGTATCGTTTTTGGCCCGATCTCCCAATGGTGAAGAATCACTTTAAAACTTCTAGTAGCCGAATCCGAATCTCGATCTTCACCAAAATCTAATCATTTCGTCGTTGTGACATACGCTACATCTCTGCCAAATTTCGTCCGAATCCGTCCACAACTTTTTGAGATATCCTGCTATGTATCGTTTTTGGCCCGATCTCCCAATGGTGAAGAATCACTTTAAAACTTCTAGTAGCCGAATCCGAATCTGGATCTTCACCAAAATCTAATCATTTCGTCCTTGTGACATACGCTACATCCCTGCCAAATTTCGTCCGAATCCGTCCACAACTTTTTGAAATATCCTGCTATGTATCGTTTTTGGCCCGATCTCCCAGTGGTGAAAAATCACTCAAAACATTCCAGTCGCCGGATCCGGATCTTCACCAAAATCTAATCATTTCGTCCTTGTGACATACGCTACATCCCTGCCAAATTTCGTCCGAATCCGTCCACAACTTTTTGAGATATCCTGCTATGTATCGTTTTTGGCCCGATCTCCCAATGGTGAAGAATCACTTAAAAACTTCTAGTAGCCGAATCCGAATCTGGATCTTCACCAAAATCTAATCATTTCGTCCTTGTGACATACGCTACATCCCTGCCAAATTTCGTCCGAATCCGTCCACAACTTTTTGAGATATCCTGCTATGTATCGTTTTTGGCCCGATCTCCCAATGGTGAAGAATCACTTAAAAACTTCTAGTAGCCGAATCCGAATCTGGATCTTCACCAAAATCTAATCATTTCGTCCTTGTGACATACGCTACATCCCTGCCAAATTTCGTCCGAATCCGTCCACAACTTTTTGAGATATCCTGCTATGTATCGTTTTTGGCCCGATCTCCCAATGGTGAAGAATCACTTTAAAACTTCTAGTAGCCGAATCCGAATCTAGATCTTCACCAAAATCTAATCATTTCGTCGTTGTGACATACGCTACATCTCTGCCAAATTTCGTCCGAATCCGTCCACAACTTTTTGAGATATCCTGCTATGTATCGTTTTTGGCCCGATCTCCCAATGGTGAAGAATCACTTTAAAACTTCTAGTAGCCGAATCCGAATCTCGATCTTCACCAAAATCTAATCATTTCGTCGTTGTGACATACGCTACATCTCTGCCAAATTTCGTCCGAATCCGTCCACAACTTTTTGAGATATCCTGCTATGTATCGTTTTTGGCCCGATCTCCCAATGGTGAAGAATCACTTTAAAACTTCTAGTAGCCGAATCCGAATCTGGATCTTCACCAAAATCTAATCATTTCGTCCTTGTGACATACGCTACATCCCTGCCAAATTTCGTCCGAATCCGTCCACAACTTTTTGAGATATCCTGCTATGTATCGTTTTTGGCCCGATCTCCCAATGGTGAAGAATCACTTTAAAACTTCTAGTAGCCGAATCCGAATCTCGATCTTCACCAAAATCTAATCATTTCGTCGTTGTGACATACGCTACATCTCTGCCAAATTTCGTCCGAATCCGTCTACAACTTTTTGAGATATCCTGCTATGTATCGTTTTTGGCCCGATCTCCCAATGGTGAAGAATCACTTTAAAACTTCTAGTAGCCGAATCCGAATCTCGATCTTCACCAAAATCTAATCATTTCGTCGTTGTGACATACGCTACATCTCTGCCAAATTTCGTCCGAATCCGTCCACAACTTTTTCAGATATCCTGCTATGTATCGTTTTTGGCCCGATCTCCCAATGGTGAAGAATCACTTTAAAACTTCTAGTAGCCGAATCCGAATCTGGATCTTCACCAAAATCTAATCATTTCGTCCTTGTGACATACGCTACATCCCTGCCAAATTTCGTCCGAATCCGTCCACAACTTTTTGAAATATCCTGCTATGTATCGTTTTTGGCCCGATCTCCCAATGGTGAAGAATCACTTTAAAACTTCTAGTAGCCGAATCCGAATCTCGATCTTCACCAAAATCTAATCATTTCGTCGTTGTGACATACGCTACATCTCTGCCAAATTTCGTCCGAATCCGTCCACAACTCTTTGAGATATCCTGCTAAGTATCGTTTTTGGCATGATCTCCCAGTGGTGAAGAATCACTCAAAACATTCCACTAGCCGGATCCGGATCCGGATCTTCACCAAATTCTAATCATTTCGTCCTTGTGACATACGCTACATCTCTGCCAAATTTCGTCCGAATCCGTCCACAACTTTTTGAGATATCCTGCTAAGTATCGTTTTTGGCCCGATCTCCCAGTGGTGAAAAATCACTCAAAACATTCCAGTCGCCGGATCCGGATCTTCACCAAAATCTTATCATTTCGTCCTTGTGACATACGCTACATCTCTGCCAAATTTCGTCCGAATCCGTCCACAACTTTTTGAGATATCCTGCTAAGTATCGTTTTTGGCCCGATCTCCCAGTGGTGAAAAATCACTCAAAACATTCCAGTCGCCGGATCCGGATCTTCACCAAAATCTTATCATTTCGTCCTTGTGACATACGCTATACCTCGCTGCCAAATTTTGTCCTTCAACTTTTTGGGGAGATTTTGTTCACAATCAAACAAACAGACAGAGGCGAAAACATAACGTCCATCCATCTTTGGTGGCGGAGGTAATAACTGCAGCACCACACTCACCCCCAGCAGTTGTAGGTTCCAGATTCCATTTGTTTAAAGTTTGATGTTAGTATCCACAACAATAACATATTCACCGAGATGCGGAGATGCACACGCAGGAAAAACGGTATTTTGGTGGCAGGACATCCTTTGGAGGTTTATTATAGACCTTCGGTCTGCCTGTTGTTGATCTCCTGCTATAATATACTTCATGAGAGGAGGTTGTGATTGAGGTGGAAGAGTTCATCGAGCTGCAAGTTTGAAGACAGTTCCAGGGAAGGAATCTGGGAGTTCATTTGAGACGTTCACCATCTGGGAAGCGAATCAGCACTCAGCACTTTTTACCACTGATGGAAGTGATTTTACAGTGAGCTCGGGTGAGGAAATCTGAATGTCTAGGAATACCCGTGGGTGGGAAAGGACTAGCAACAGGAAATCAACACGGTCTTTTCGCCCTCGGTACGTGTCGAACTCACAACCAAAGTCACAACACATGAGATCATGAACGAGGAATCCTGGAAAAGGAGAGGGAAGCAAGAAAAGTGCTATCTTCGTTTTGGAAAAAAATTCTTCACGGAAAAATGAAATCCACTTTTGGGGGGGAGTTATGCATACCAGGGGTAGTTGTAGCCATCTTTGGAGCCTTTGATTGATTTGGCTTCTTCAAGATCAGCATACTCATGTGCAGGGTATTTTTAGGACATTTTATAACTGGGTCGGGATTCGAACCCAGGCGAGACGGCTTAGGAAGGAGATGTGTACCTCTAAGCTATCCTATCAGCCCATATTATTAATTAATGGGGTTATTTGCCTTTGACCTGTCTGGCCATCCGGGGTTTGAACCCGACTCATCTATAAACTGCCACCCTGGTGCTTCGCAAGGAGGACGAAGCCCCCTCGCAAGACATCAGACTGGAGGACCCGTCTGCCAGCACTGGTCGTTGGTGGACGTGAGAGATCACGTGGTGTGATTCCCGAAGGGGAGGCGAGTTATCACCAACATGCTGAACAAATTACAAATTCCTGCGTGAATCACTTTCAGTCCGACGCTCAGGCCTGGTTAGCCGGTTCGTGAGACTTGGGGCAAAAAATTTCCCTTGCTCACCACACAAGAAGGTGGGAATAATTTGTACTGTTGATGTAGTAGTAGTGGTAGTAGTAGTCGCACCACTGCTACTAGTACTATTACTACTACTAAGACTACTACGACTACTACTACACCTACCACAATTCGCACAAATACTTATACTACTACCACCACAACTACTACTACTATCACTACTACTACTACCACTATTACTACTTGCACTACTACGACTAGTACTACTACTAACACTAATACTAATATTATCACTACTATTACTACCACGACGATTACTACCACTACTACTACTACCCCCACTACTACTACTACCAACACCACTACCACTACCACCCCTACTACTACTACCACTACTACTACTACCACCACTACAACTACCACCACTACTACTACTACAACTACCACCACTACTACTACTACCACTACTACTACTACCACCACTACTACAACTACCACCACTACTACTACTGCCACTACTACTACTAACAGCACTACTAAAATTACCACTACTACTATTATTACCACCACTACTACTACTACTACTACTACTACTAGAAACTACTACAAGTACTACTACTACTACCACTATTAGAACTAATGCTACTACTACTACTACCACGACTACTACTATTACTACTACTACTACTACTACTACTACACCTACTAACAGCACTACTACAACTACCACTAATATTATTACCACCACTGCTACTACTACTAGTAACACTACTACTCTGAGTACTACTACTACCACTATTAGTACTAATACTACTACTACTATCACGACCACTACTACTACTACCACTACTACTACTGCTGCTACTACTACTGCTGCTACTGTTACCACTACTACTGCTACTACTACTACTACCACTACTACTACCACCACCACTACTACTACCACTACTACTACTGCTACTACTACCACCACCACCACCACCACCACCACCACCACTACTGCTACTACTACTACTACTACTAATATCACTACTGCTACTACTACTACTACTACTACTACTACTACTACTGCTGCTACTGCTACCACCACTACTACTACTACTACTAATATCACTACTGCTACTACTACTACTACTATCACTACTGCTACTACTACTACTACTAATATCACTACTACTACTGCTACTACTACCACCACCACCACCACCACTACTGCTACTACTACTACTACTACTAATATCACTACTGCTACTACTACTACTACTACTGCTGCTACTGCTACCACCACTACTACTACTATGACTATGCTTGTATCCTGAATTTATTTTACTGGCGTTTCGTGGACTATTGCAAATAACCAGTTCAGACGGTCTAACTAACCATTGACGTCACGACGGTCTGTGTGCACGTCCCACACGCTCTTTGAGTCTGTAGAAGTGTAGATCATCTTACACCAGGCACTTTCTTCCCCCCCCCCCCCCCCCCCCCCTAATAAGCACATCGGGTTTGTTGACGAGATGTCCGCTTGTCGATGTGACACATCATTCCCAATAAGATCTTCGCTCTCCACTCGAACCCATGGTGGATGCTGGTGCCATCTTTTCCGGTCCATCAACCTTGTGAAGCTGTCGATGTGCCATTGTACATACAGTGCAACACACTCGTGTGGATCGACGCACTCTGCAGTTGCCACAAGAGGCGGACGCGTCACCATGATGTGATCAAGCTGTTCGTCTTGTTCGTGGCCTGGCGACCATTGCAGATGCATTACTTGACCTGTGATTCAAACATTGTCGGCTGTTCCCAGCTGTTTGTTGTTGTTCGCACATCCGCGGCGCAGCAGGAGCCGACATTTTGCAACCACTTCTTTGTGTCTGCGTGTGGGTGTGTGTCTGTCTGTGTGTCTGTCTGGGCCATCACTTTTTTACCGTTTGAGTTTTCTCATCAAATTTTCACCAAAGCTTCATTTTGATAATATGGAGAAGACATTTTAATAATTTGGTCAAAAGGTCAAAGGTCAGCATCACATAAAATGGTCAATTTTCATCCGATTGACCTGAAATTTTAAGAAAATGGCAACCGTTGGTCCGATTGACAGGAGATTTTCACCATAGGTGCAACTCCTCCTGTATAATTTTTAAAATAACTATGACGTCATAGGTCACGTGGTACGGGCGCCATCTTGGGGAAAACGAAAAACGTTGCACCTATTTATCTCCGAAAGCGCTGCATAGAACAAATTGAGACATGGCTCATTGTAAAGAGCTCTCCATGGGGAATAAAATATATTAATGATGATGTCATAGGTGCCTCCATTATGACGTCATAATTCGACAAGTACAAAACTTCATCCGATGAAGATGAAATTTCTTGAGTGTCCTCTATGCATAAATTGGTGGAGAAAAAAAATAATGTAACGTCATCGGTCCCGTAGTTCGGTCGCCATATTTGTTTTAACACAAAAGCCTTAAAAACACGTCCTGAGGGTCTGCAATTTCTGATTTCCCTTTCTAGTGTTTCAACTGTTTTAGTTATTTTGAGCTTATGGAAGAAGAAGAAGAAGTCGTCTGCATTCAAACAGACACAGATGAGCTTTTTTTTTCAGATACTTAATTTCTAGTTGTTTTTATTATTACCAGTGGGCACTAACACCCTCCGGGCTGGAGTACCCTTCTCGGCCCACCTACGGTGAGCAATGTGTTGCGGCACATTCTTGGAAATGCACTTCATAATTTTTGTCATTTTTTAAATTTATTTTATTGATCACAACATATCATACTTCATACGATCTCAATCGAAGCTTGCAACACACTATTGTGACGTCTATTGTGATGCCATATTCTGCTGACACAAACGGCACCAATGGAAACAACAACACGTGATTAAACATTTCATCACATGTCATATTTAATTATTTTCATTCGTAATTGTTTGGCTCAGGGCCATAGTGCCCATCTAGACCCACCTTTGAAGACCCGAAAACGAGAAAAACTGGCACACCCAATTGGCCAGTGCTGCGACCAATCGTTGAGCGAATATTGGTGACATAGCTCCAGCCACACAAGCTCTATTTATTATTGGATATTATTATTATTTATTATTGGTCCCCTACTGCTTTCGGGAGGGGACTATAGGGTTTCTCTCTGTCTATCTGTCTTGTCTGTCTGTACATCCGTCCATCTCACCTATGGTTTTCCAGACTCTCCGCCCATACCCTTTAACGTATTCAACTGAAACTTGGTACATGCCTTTATTTTGACAAGTTACAGAACAAGTTCGAGTTTCGGGGCGTTTCCCCAATTTTTCACAGAATTATGCCCGTTTTGGACTTGGGAAATGTATTGAAAGGAAAATGCATTGTAGGGAAATGGACACCTGAAAGGGAAATGTATTGTAAAGCAATTCTCCCTCGACTTATTGTTGCCACGTGCCGATACCTGCTCTGAAACTCATAGGAGTTTATTTTCCCAAAGTTTGCCATTTGATGCAGCGGTTCTTGCATTATATGAACAACCCGATGGACCTCCTCCCTGGATGGGAAATCCCAGTCGAAACCATCAGCTCGTGAATTAGTGAATTACTGCACCGACACATCCAACTCTATTCTATTAAATCCCACTCCTCCCTCCAGGTCTTCAAAACAGCTGTTCACCACCATCTCTTATCTTCCCCCATCCAAAACCTTGATCTTTTCTACCCCCGTTAATTCACCCCAGATCCACTTTTTTGAAATACCGACTTCTTTCATGGAAGTCCTCGCAATGTCCATGTGTTTTATACCTCTCCCACCACCCCCCGCCCCTTCCCACGCCTCCTCCCCCGAAGCCCTCTCCCTCCCACAGATCTCCCGATGTCCCTGTTCTCTGCTGTTGTACTTGTGTGCTTCCCTCTCTCTCCCCATCTTGTCTCCTGCTGCCTTTATCATATATTTTATGTCAGTTTGTCTTTTTGTGATTAATGTTAGCTCTTACATGAGCCTCGATCTTGTATAGAAAAAAAAAAAACAGTATGGTTAGGAAGAAGCTGCCCCAATTTGCAGCTTCCTGGATTGCCGAGCAAGATGTTCTTATGCTGGATTACTCTCACTTTGATGAAAAGAGCATTGAAATCTGCTCACCGAAACCAGAAGGATATCGAGCCTTCGTCTCTCTTTACCGGAACTCAGCATATTCTCATCGGGAACCGTTAGATGCCCTTTACGTCCACCATGAGGCAGCGATCACTGTGCTTGGATCCCTTGCGGATTTCATTTTCAATCACACAATTGCTGCTCAGTACTTAACTCGATGAATGTGTTCCTCCATCAAATCATCATTCCTAGCCGTGCAAACGTTGTATCATGAATATCGTTGCCAGCACCATTTATTTTATTGTTTTTTTCCCCTCCTTAGACAATTATTGCTCGATGAATTTGAAGGTCTTGACAGACCAGACATCTTTTGGAGATGCGGGCTGGGGCTGGCAGGTGACGTGTCTTAAGTTACACAATATGGCTCTGAGAAACGAACGATGTCCTGAAAAGGCACGAATGAAGCCTTTGTGGTTGTGAGAAGCCATGGTGGCTGAAAGAGCTCAAAAAAATAGAACAGATGGGGCACACGTTTTCCAAAGAGCAGCTGGAGACTGCGCGGCGCGCATAAGGCCTACGAGGCGCCAGGATCTGGTTTCAGGCCTGGTGCGCCGGGGCCTTGCCAACAGGCGCTACGAAGACTTTCGACACAATGAGGAGGAACAAACAGCTCGGGCGCTCTCCGAAGTCCTCGCTGGTGACAGCTCCTGATCTCCATTACACACACGCAGTTGTAAGCCACACCGACTCGCGGCCTGGCACGCGGCCTTCTAGTTTAGCAGAGGCCTGGCGCGTCGCCTCGATGCCAAAACCTGGCAAGCTCGTTGGCAGCAGCTTGGACGGAGCTGCCTGGAGAATTCCCCCGATCCTAGTAGCAAATGCATGGCATGTAAATCGCCAACGCTCAGGACCGAAGTACATTGAGAGTGGCAGCCTCGGATAATAAATAACTCGTGAATCGTGATGAATAACACGTGCGGTGTATTAAATATCAGAAACATAATAATTATACACACGAAATCCAAAATTCCAAACTACACCGCTCAATCCGACTCGCATTAGAGTGGAGAGAAAATATCTAATTCCGTTAATTCTTTTAATTTAAAATCGGAAATTATTAAAAACAATGTCGGTTATAATGGTGGCTTTCCTTTACAGTGACGTCATTAAACAGCAATTTAATGAATCCGCTGCCAAGTGAAGGTGATTTGATTATGAACTAGAGCGCCGCTCAGTAGAGCGCATACTCCCGCCGTGGGTCGAGTTGGAATAGTACGATTTCACAAAAGTTTGAGGGAGTAGTTCAGTGACAACACAAGACAAGACAACACAAGACAGACACTGCACAGATACATATTAATATATATATATTTAGAATATATAGAAGATAATGTTTAAAAAAAACAAGGCAATTTCACTTACATTTTCGGATTCAGCGTTCAATTCTATACAAGTGAGTGTATTTTGAGGCATGTGTGACTTCAAATAAAATTGTAAGCCAGGAAAACGTGCGTTTCATTCCTTAGGGATACAACATGTAAAACTGGTCCAAACGTGAAAACAAAACTCGCTCATTTTAAGTCGTACAAGCTAAATTAGCTAATGCGACCACTCATTCTTCTGGGAACAAATCCCGTGCACATGCTGGTCACACTTATAACTCACCTCAGTCTTTATAAGTTCATCAAATACTGACACCGCGATTGACATTTGCTGAGGTAAATGTTGATATCTCTTCTGAGGAAAAACAAACAAAACAAAAAAAACAACAGTTTTAAAGCATTATAGGTATCAAACGATACATTTTATGAAACGGGGAAACCGAATACACACTTTGGTGGTTTTAAAATGACAGAATATGTGTTTATTAGAAGGAAAAAAAAGAACATTGAAGACGACGCTGTTAACAAAATACACCGCTCTAATGCATAACCACGAGTTTAAACTATATTTACAACAAATATGAAAACTATTTTCATATCACAATGTTAAATATAGAATATATCGAAAATAATGTTTAAAAAATGAGCCCTATCTTCCAATGGTAAAAAAAATCCTTCAAAAAATTCCTGGATCCGGAATAATATCCTGAGCTTAACCAAAAACGAATCAATTCTTCCTTATCCCAAGAGCAATCATCCCACCAATTTTCATCCAAATCCGTTCAGAACTTTTCCAGATATCTTGTTCACAAACACACCAACACACACACACACACTCCCTGGCGGGAGTAATGAAGGTTTGTCTTCTTTTGGTTGGAAGTTTAATTGATGCTTGGTTACCTTTCGGAGTTTTTAAAATGTAAAAAAAAAAAATTCCCAAAAATTTTAAATCCCATTTCTTGGAGAAAATACTGCTGCTCATAAAACTCGTATGATGACGTAATGCATTTTAAGTGCAGGACACAGCAATGCAATTCTGCAAATTTAGGATTCTGCAAATCCCTTTAGGACAGATTAAAGTTTCCAGGTGTTACATGATATCACACATTGGAGTTGTGAAGCTTGGTTCGAATGAAGCGCACCGGATGCGAGGTCTTTAATCTCCTCTTGCTTACAAATACAAAGATTAATGGAGATACATTTTTTGGCCATGATGTATGTATTCGAAAAGATGGTGCCTCATCCTACTAATCACACCATTTGATGAGCACTAACGCTGGTGTGAAAACGTGACGGTCAGACCGATGTGAATACAGTATTGCATGCTGTGATGGTATGCCATAAAACCTTGTGATACCTGGTATTGGCCTAATGGTTAGGGTGGTGGGCTTGGGATCCTGAGTTTGAAACCCGTTCAGGTGTTGAACTAATACCAGGTGGGGTTGACTCAACCTGTCATCCTACCGAGGTCGGCAAAATGAGTACCAGGGTACTGGGTCTTCTCTTCAAGGAGGTTGGTGGCAGGATTTGCACTCCGGCCGCCGTAAAAACACCTCATTCCGTAGCCCCTTCCACAGATCTCCCGATGTCCCTGTTCTCTGCTGTTGTACTTGTGTGCTTCCCTCTCTCTCCCCATCTTGTCTCCTGCTCCCCTTATTATATGCTTTATGTGTCCATTTATGTTTTTTGTGATTGATGTGTTAGCTCTTACACGAGCCTCGATTCTGTATACAAAAATATATAAATAAATGTAAAACCCTTGAAGACCTCAAAACAACTGTCAGGGGCTGCTTCTATGACCTCCCACCCTCAACATGGAAGAAGATGTCCAGAAGAACATGGAGAAAAATTCAAATTTGTGTGGAGAATGGAGGGGAGCATACAGATAAATTCCAACTAAATTCTAACTGCGTGCATAGGGACTTTGTGGCCACTCTGTGCAACGATTGACAAGGTGTGGATTTGAGGCTGAAGAAGTTCGAGGCTGGAATAAGTTGAACCCAAAAGGGTGCAAACTCTTCCAAGGTGTGATCAAAGAAGTCCTGAGCTTCCTAGTGAGAGATGCAATGAATTGAGGAATTGAGAGCCATTGCCAATGAAGAGAGCATCCTGAAAAAGTCTAAAATCTCAAATCTGTTCAACAAGTTTGTTTTTCTTGAATGTGTAAAAGTATCTCCCGGACAGGAATGAATCACACGATCTGGTAGAACCATCATTAGATTTATATCAAATCTCATGAGAAATCACAGGTGATTATTTATCAGGGATGTACAAGGTCACTGCGTCTTTGGACTGACTGAAGATTCCACCTATTTCGAAACCACACAGCACCAATCAGAGAAAATGGCTCAAGTGATTGCTAACGTTTGCATCCCTTTGTCATCATCCCGAAGAAGGGGATGATGATTCGCCGCAATCGTTGATGAATAAGGTTGTTAGTTTAATCTGAAATATGGAGGAATTGTAGCCAAGCGATGTCCGTCAAGAGAAACACGGCCGCAGTAGCTACGACCACGCGTATCTGCATATCTGCGTTTACTTGCTTTTGAGGACAATTCTTCTTTTGCCCTCCTGCAAGAAACCACATTGATCGCAGTCTCAGGGGCCTTGCGAGGAAGGTCACTCAAAAAAGGCAATTTGACCCGTCATTTTTACGTCGCACCCCCGTCCAAGGCATTGCCGGAGTGCGACGAGGCATTTTCTTTCCTTGCTCCATCCAAGGTCCCTTCACCGCAACAAACCTGTCTAAAATATCAGAGTTTTGTTACCTCCATCACCGAATGTGGATACCAGGTGGGGTTCAAATGTCTCAAAAGAGCCTGGTGTCGGCTTAGCGGTTAGGGTGCCGGCTTGGGATTTTTTTTTTTTTTTTTTTTTGTATACAATATCGAGGCTCGTGAAAGAGCGAACATTAATCACACAGAAAGACAAACCGACACATAAAACATATAACATAGGGAGCGGTAGACAAGATGGGGAGAGAGGGGGAAGGACACAAACACAACATTTGAGAGCAGGGACCGAGAGACATGGAGACATCGAGAGATCTGAGAGAGGGCGAGGGCTTTGGGGGGGGGATCCTGGTAGGATCCTGGTTTCGAATCCCGGTCGATCGCTGAATTAACACCAGGTGTAGTTGACTCAGCCTGTTATCCTTCCGAGGTCCGCAAATTGAGTACCTGTTCCCTGGTAATTCCCTGTGTGTCGCAAGGGGCGACTAACAGGGTTGGCGGCAGAAAGGGCATCCGGCTGTAAAACATTGCTTCAAAAAGGGGACCAAGGTGCCCGAAAAAAGGCCAACCCCTGCTCTGTGGGGAAAAATGGCCTCTAAAGGTGGTTCCAGGATGTCTCAACAGTTATAAATGGATTCGGACAAAACTTGGTGGGCAGGTTACCCACCAGCCAAACACAATGCATGGGCACCCAATCCCATGGGCACCCAAAGACCGCAGAAGAGAGATACAGTAGTTTCAGAAAGAAAAAGGATGAGGTATTATCCGCTTCTTGGATCACTGGGCGGGACCATCGTGCTCTTGGTACCCAAACGCTAGGGAAGGGGTTAAGATGAGTGGTACTGGGTGTCTAAGATGCATGGGCGTAGAGGTGTGTGGGGTGCGTGAATGCAAGATGAGGTGAAAGGTGTGTGAAAGCCTGTGAAAAGGTGTGTTTCAGTGGTGGCCACTCTGTAGGAGTATGGCCTATTTCTATTTGAAGATTCGATATTGCTGCAGATCCGGATCCAGATCCGAGGATTTTTTAATGGGGATGTGGAGTCTGCATGGTGAAAGATTGAAATATTGATCATAGATAAACCCTTGAAATTATCAGCAATTCGGATTGAATGCGAAACAATTGAGGAACATGGCGAGGTTAGTTGAAAGTGCTCAAGTTGTGCAGAGCAATGAATCAGTTCGAGGTCAAATCGAACAATCATTGTTTGAGTGGGACAGGAAGGACATTATGTTGTGCATTAGGGCAAAGTTCCATGGAGACCATACATTGTCATTTTATGGCACTTTCTGTGTCTCGCACTTGCCCATAACCCAGCAGATGGATATCCCCACCACCATATGGAAATTGTGCGATTGCAGGCAATCCGAGAAGCCTCTCAGGAAGCTTTTACAATCAAGATCTAGTTATAAATATTGGTTTTTATGTTGGCCTAAAGACCAACCATGGTTTCATGCTCTCTCTCCCATCTCTATGGACAGTGTCAGTGGCACCAAAGTAATAGTCTCGTGGCAAAAAGGTTATGCCGGGTAATTTGCTGGTCATCTTCCTTCCCAGCAGTCAGTTAGGGCAGGAATCTGAATTTGTTCAGGATGCGATATCTCAACCATCAAAAGTCACCGTGGGATCTAATTGAACCTCCACTAAGCAATGTTTGGCGGACGGGACACTCCGCTTACCATCCGTCCGGCGGACGGCGCTCCTTGTGATGCTCCAGTTTACAGTCGGGTTGGGAATCAAACCCAGACTAGACATCTCGAAGGTAAGTGGACTGGCTCTGAGCTATCGTAAAAACACGTTGAAGTTGATGGAGTGCGTGAAGGTGGAGAGGTGCGTGTGTGCGGAGAGGTACCAAGTGCAGAGTGCAAAGGAGAAGCACAGAGCTAAAAGCACCGAGATGTCAGCCTGGGTACACAAAACAAAGTTTTCCAGCTCGCACACCATGACAAGTTGTTAAAAATCGAGGCCATTCTGTTATCCTGTTTAGGATATGAAAAAGACAGATGAAAGGGATAAAAGCGACAAAATAAACGGTGCGAGTGCGTGGACTGCATTGAAATACGAGGAGCGTGCGTGCCTGGGCCTGGGCGATCGTTTCTTGCTGCACTCCTTGGGTCTAACACAACCATTCATCGCACCATGGTGAGTGCAAGCGCCTAGTCTGTTATCTTAAATTCTGTAAATCATCTGTGTAACGTTTGCCTGCTTAAGCCCTTTCTTCAGAAGGGATGTTAGGCTGCCCTTGTTCAGGAGGAAAAATAAAACCATTGGGGTATTATCCCAGATTAGCAGTAAAAAAAAAAAAAATGTTACGTTTGTGGGGGTAGGGACAGTGGGACACCATAGACCAGGTAGAGTGTATAGATCAATGTGCTCCGAACTGTCGCGAAGAAGAAGAATCACCTCGATGTACTATAAGTAGGGACCCAGTAGACCATGTGTTTGGATTAAGTGTATCTTCATCCCAATTACGAGGAATGGGGTATGTTAATTAGCTCAGGGATTATGGGTAATTTATCCCTTGTATGTCATTACCTCTGTAATTTATTTCATACTAGCAGAAGTACCCGGCGTTGCTGGGTGGGGGAGGGAGGAAGGGGAGGGGAAGGAGGGGAGGGGAGAGGGGGAAGGGGGAGGGAGTGGGGAAGGAGAGGGCAAGGGGGGTAGGGGGAAGGGAGGGGGAGAGGGGGGAAGGGGATGGGGGTGGCAGGAGAGGAAGGGGGTTCATATATATGCTGGTGGGTGAATGTGGCTCATGTTTCTGAATTAAGTGTGATGCCGATCAGGAAGAAGAAGAAGCCGTACTACCAACTTCGTACTCTTCCGGAATTGTTTGATTTATTTGTATTCAAATGTCTGGTGATTGTTTTGTATTTATTTATGTGAATGTGTACTTGTATATAACTTTCATTAATTAAAAAAGGCTGAGGAACTATCGAGCAAAACCTTGCAGACGCTAGGCAGAAGCTAGTTAAAAGCTCCTAGCAGAAGTACCTGGCGTCGCCGGGCAGGGGAGGTGGAGAGGGGGGGAGGAGGGGAGGGGGGATATGGGGTGGGGAGGTAGGGGCGGAAGGGGGAGGGTGGGGAAGGGGGAAAGGGGGATGGGGGAAGGGGGATGGGGGGAAGGGGGATGGGGGGAGGGAGGAGTGGGAGGGGGAAGGGGGGTAGGGGGGATGTGGGGATGGGGGGAGGGGAGGAGGGGGGAGTGGGGAGGGGGAAGGGGGGTAGGGGGGAGTGGGGATGGGGGGAGGGGAGGAGGGGGGAGGAGGGGAGGAGGGGAGGCAGGAGAGGAAGGGGAAGGAGGGGGTTCATCACCTTTTCATTAAATATATGCTGGTGAATGTGGCGTTCATCCCGTTTCTGCGTTAAGTGTGATGCCAAACAGGAAGAAGAAGAAGCCGTACTACCAACTTCATGCACTTCGGGAATTGTTTGATTTATCTGTGTTCAAATGTCTGGTGATGTTTTGTATTTATTTATGTGAATGTGCACTTGTATATAACTGTCATTAATTTTAAAAAGCTTAGGCACTATTGAGCGATTTTTCTTTTTTAACTCCCCCAAAAACTTCTTTTTTTTCACTTTTTTTTTTGGCCTAAAACACTCCCAGGCACTCACTGATGAACCTCTGAAAGTTTGACGAAGATCCGTTCAACCATCTCTGTGAAAAATGGTGACACAGACAGACATACAGACACACACACACACAGACAGACATCTTTTCTTTTTTTTTTCTTTTTTTTTGTATACTGAATCGAGGCTCGTGAAAGAGCTAAATCTCTCTTATATAGTAGATCTCTTATATAGTAGATCTCTCTTATAGATCTCTTATAGATCTCTCTTATATAGTAGATGTCCCTTTTGGCACCGCACCAGAGACACATAGCCAAGTCGCGCAATTATTGCCCGCATTTAAACTCACTAATTAAAAAGCTAACCGGAAGTCATGCATCAAGCCCTACCGCTGACAACCCCGACACACATAGAGGCACCATGTTCACACGAGGTAATGCTCCAAGGTTTAAAATCCACTCATGCACTGGCAGCGATGGTCAAAGGTTTGGGTAGAACTCACCCGTCTGCGGACCTCCAGGCCTTGCACTAGTCCACGTCCTCAGGAGTTTGCACTACAGGGAGCTGCAACCTATCAGCTTTTTGAGAAAGTTCTCCAACTCTTTCGTTGTGCAAAGGCACACCCCTTTCTTCGAGGTATGTTTTCAAGTATTTTTGGCTTATTTTAGAAGTTCTGTGAGCCATCTTAGACAACAATCTTTTTCTGGCACGCACAATATATGTTCGGCTGACCTGATGAACCCTAGGGGTTTCTGCACATTCACGCCAAGTATTCTGGGGCAGATTACTTCATTTTGAATGTTGCATACAAGGCACCACATGTCTTGTATCCAATTAGGCTGAGCGAGCCTGAGACGAGTGGCACGGTCATTATATGTGGCTTTAAATACCGTCGCCAATCAATCCTCAACGGGCTTTCCTTAATTACCAGTGGAAGGACCACAACAACCTGAATTCACCCCTAGACCAGGCACACGGGGGACGATAATACAAAAATAAGCAAGAGCAATAAATGCTGATCAAGCGAAACCCCTTACCCACTGCCGAACATTCGCACCCACGAAACCAACAAACAATCGAAAACCTTATTTATTTAACTCATAAGGCCCGAGACTCGCATCACAGGAAATAGACCAGAGAGGTGAAAGGTTTCACCCTTGCTGTCCAGCGGGACACAAGCAGGTCAGCAGACTTCAGGTGCAGCCTTTTGCAAGGTCAATCACGAGTGTCTCCTCATCGCCCCTGGCGGCACGCTCTTTTAAAGTCTCTGGCCCTCACTTCATTTTGTGACATACCATGCTCATCCCCTCCCCTCTCAATCACCATTGCCCCAAAGGACCATTTGATGAGTTGAGGACCACCCCCTCCTACTTGTCACCCCAGGGTGGTCCTCCCCTTCCTTGACCATGCTGGATTGCAGCTTTCCCACCGATACTGCAGGCTGATGGCCTAACCAGATGCTTAAAAGAGACATAAAGGACAGATTACAAAGGGTAGAACGTAAAATAAAGGCTCACAGGGCGGGCGGTTTTTAGACATACACTGGGGAGGGTGAACATCATCTGTCGAGACATATAAGCGACACATATCTAATATCACGAATAATTACCTCACGCTTATTCCAAGACATTCATTAAGGAACTAATGAAACTACACTAAGCAATGTTAATCCCAGGAGTCATTTCCACAACAATATACATAGTTTGTAGACCCATTGTTCGGAGAGGTCCTTAAATTGAAGGGTGGATGATCATGGACAGTTTCCAGCTATTTATCTCAATGGGCGTTGAATCAGGGAGTCATTTGGCAAAATAAATTCTTCAGCACCCTCTCATCTCCCCATCACACGTGAGCATTTGTCATGCTGTTTTCTCAATGTGTGACGTGTTTTTCCAAAGGCATTACTGCTCGGCATGAGGTCAGGAAAGTTCAAAATACACAGCACGATATCGAAAGATTTCACTATTGAGGAATACAGAGCTAGGGACGATGCTTTCCATCATTGGAGTCATAGTGATGAAGATCAACACGTTAAGGAAACATATATTCATAACTGAAAGGACTTTCATGGCTAATTATTTTTAATTAAACATTTGAAGTGAATAATTTGCCCATTAACCGATTATTCCGCAGTAATTCACCGATTTTGACCTTTGACTTTTTCTGCAGAGTTTCCTTTTCGTGTAGAGTTCATTTTTAATTTAAAATTTGATTTATTTAGGATGTGTAATTGTTTTGAAAAACATTAATCCACACGGTGGAGATTGAAATGCCAAAGAAATTACGTTTCTTGTATGATTTCCTTTTCGTCTTCAACGATGACGTCATTATCCACAATAACTAATTTTTATCAAAGCATTTTATTATAAAGCCAGGCTATTGTTGATGCAATAATGCCAGAGGCATTGACAATACACCAGGCCCAGGCCTTGCCATTTTGATTGGCTGGGGGTTTATTATTTTGCCCTCACTATCTGTAAACCCAGCTATGTACTCAGACATATGTTTTTTTATCATTTACCTCGCTTTCAGGCAAGTAAAACGTCTTGTTGTGAAAGAATGTCCGTGTAGGACCGCACATGAGTCCGGCTTACTCCATCACCATGCCATCCTTAACCCCTGCAGAAAGATTTAAGGGGTCGAGATGCCAGAATAGGTCACAGATTTGCTGAAGGATTGCCTTCCTGGCATCTCGAGCTTCCTTAATGTTTCCGAAATCTGCTTTCTGGGGGGGAGGAAATGGGGTTGAGAGGGGGGGGGGGGGGCACACCATTTGAGTGTGGTGGGATGCTCACCATGGGTGTTCTTCCTTTTTCCATCGTTGCCATTAAGGATCATTTTAGTATCGTCCCTGTCAAGTCGAGTGGCCTGTCTCAGGTTTACAGCAAATTCTTGGGTCCTGTTTTAATGGCGATCCAATTGTCTGCCTTTCCTGCTGTTACAAAATGAAATCCGATTAGAGTGGACGCGTGCGTGTTGGCACGTCGATGCATCTTTCACACATCGTCGTGCATCTGCTCGCTGCAAGCAAAAACACCACCATTTGATTCATTAACCCACTTATACCACCTTGTCTATCTACCTAGAGTCTGTCTACCTAGAGTAGAGCTAGCAGGAAGCCCGTCACCTAAAACGTTTCATTATTATCCTCTAACATTGCTTGCCCGTCCACAGTACCTTAGGGGTCTGCTTCCTGTGGCCGTCGAGGGAGTAATATGCTAGAGGGGGGCTCCGGTTCTTGCTGGTGCTGGGCTTGGGGGGGAGGCATGGATAATTATCGGCAACACTGATCTGAAACGTAAGCATGCTGTCCTGCTGTGCACCTCCTGGTAATGAGATTGTCTGCTTTATGATGACCAAACCAAACTTGCATTTGTCGCTTTGAGTAGAGGAAGGAAAACGGGTCAATAGGTCTGACAATTTGACGCGCGCAACCTTTGGTATCGTGGGTAGTGCAGCACATGGTAGTACCCATAACATTTGCTAGTTTATTCCAGGCCTCATCAGATAATAAATAAATGGCTCTTTTGATGTCCTTTTGGGGCTGTAGTAGGGAAATGGGGGGCTGGTGGAGGGCTCAATTATGCATTTTCACTTGTGCTTGCAGAGCATGAATATTAAGATTGCAGTTATCTGTTAATGGATTCCGAGCATACAATCCGGAATCGTTTAAGCTGATGAGCGCATTTCAAGAGACTACATTTACACTTGGCTTTCCTGTTGACACGAACCGTAACATAGCATATGGTCGTGGAATTATCTCTGCGCTCGAGTTCCATGAGAGCACATTTTATGGCGAACCGTCCCGACTTCATCGGAGCAGACCTCTCCTATTCTGTACCCAGAGTGTCTATGGAGCATTTAACGGTTTAAAAAAAGGGAAACAATGACTCGTAATACAAAAAAACCGTTTGTGATGTCACCTCCTGCCAGTGTTGTAATTTGCATATTTCTTTGTTACGGTTTTAAAAAAAAAGGATGACTCATAATGCAAAAAAACCGTTTGTGAGGTAATTTCCTGCCAGTGCTATAATTTGCATATTTCTTTGTTCCGGTGAAAAAAAAGGGAAAGGATGACTCAATGCAAAAACAATGTTTGTGAGGTCACTACCTGCCAGTGTTGTAATTTTCATATTTCTTTGTTACGATGAAAAAAAGGAGGAAAAGGATGACTCATAATGCAAAAAAACCGTTGGGAGGTCACTTCCTGCCAGTGTTGTAATTTGCATATTTCTTTGTTACGGTTAAAAAAAAAAGGTAAAGGATGACTCATAATGCAAAAAAAAACCGTTTATGAGGTCACTTCCTGCCAGTGTTGTAATTTGCATATTTATTTGTTACAGTTAAATAAAGAAAAAGGATGACTCATAATGCAAAAAAACCGTTTGTGATGTCACCTCCTGCCACTGTTGTAATTTGCATATTTCTTTATTACGGTAAAAAAAAAAAGGATGACTCATAAAGCAAAAAAAACCGTTTGTGATGTCACTCCCTGCCAGTGTTGTAATTTGCATATTTCTTTGTTACGGTTAAATAAAGGAAAAGGATGACTCATAATGCAAAAAAAAACGTTTGGGAGGTCACTTCCGGACAGTGTTGTAATTTGCATATTTCCTTGTTACGGTTTAAAAATAAATAGGATGACTCATAATGCAGAAAAACCGTTTGTGTGGTCACTTCTTGCCAGTGTTGTAATTTGCATATTTCTTTGTTACGGTTAAATAAAGGAAAAGGATGACTCATAATGCAGAAAAACCGTTTGTGAGGTCACTTATTGCCAGTGTTGTAATTTGCATATTTCTTTGCTACGGTTTAAAAAAAAAGGGAAAGGATTACTCATAATGCAAAAAAACCATTTGTGAGGTCACTTCTTGCCAGTGTTGTAATTTTCATATTTCTTTGTTACGGTTAAATAAAGAAAAAGGATGACTCATAATGCAAAAGAAAAACCGTTTGGGAGATAACTTCTTGCCAGTGTTGTAATTTGCATATATATTTGTTACAGTTAAAAAAAAATAGGATGACTCATAATGCAGAAAAACCGTTTGTGAGGTCACTTCTTGCCAGTGTTGTAATTTGCATATTTCTTTGTTGCGGTTTAAAAAAAAATAGGATGACTCATAATGCAGAAAAACCGTTTGTGAGGTCACTTCTTGCCAGTGTTGTAATTTGCATATTTCTTTGCTACGGTTTAAAAAAAAAGGGAAAGGATTACTCATAATGCAAAAAAACCATTTGTGAGGTCACTTCTTGCCAGTGTTGTAATTTGCATATTTCTTTGCTACGGTTTAAAAAAAAAGGGAAAGGATTACTCATAATGCAAAAAAACCATTTGTGAGGTCACTTCTTGCCAGTGTTGTAATTTGCATATTTCTTTGCTACGGTTTAATAAAAAAGGGAAAGGATTACTCATAATGCAAAAAAACCATTTGTGAGGTCACTTCTTGCCAGTGTTGTAATTTGCATATTTCTTTGCTACGGTTTAAAAAAAAAGGGAAAGGATTACTCATAATGCAAAAAAACCGTTTGTGAGGTCACTTCTTGCCAGTGTTGTAATTTGCATATTTCTTTGCTACGGTTTAAAAAAAAAGGGAAAGGATTACTCATAATGCAAAAAAACCGTTTGTGAGGTCACTTCTTGCCAGTGTTGTAATTTTCATATTTCTTTGTTACGGTTAAATAAAGAAAAAGGATGACTCATAATGCAAAAAAAAAACCGTTTGGGAGATCACTTCTTGCCAGTGTTGTAATTTGCATATATATTTGTTACAGTTAAAAAAAAATAGGATTTTTTTTTTTTTTTTTTTTTTTTTTTTTTTTGTATACAAGATCGAGGCTCGTGAAAGAGCGAAAATTAATCACACAGAAAGACAAACAGACACATAAAACAAATAACATCGGGAGCGGTAGACAAGATGGGGAGAGAGGGGGAAGGACACAAACACAACATTTGAGAGCAGGGACCGAGAGACATGGAGACATCGAGAGATCTGTGGGAGGGAGAGGGCTTTGGGGGGGAGGCATGTGAAGGGGGGGTGGGGGGGTGGGAGAGGTATAAACATATGGACACTGCCAGGATATCCAGGAAATAAGTTGGAATTTCAAACAAGGTGGATCTGGGGTGAATTAGTGGGGGTAGAAAAGATCAAGGTTATGGATGGGGGAAGATAAGAGATGGTGGTGAACAGCTGTTTTAAAGACCTGGAGGGAGGAGAGGGATTGAAGGGAGTGTGGGAGTTTGTTCCACAGGCGGGAGAAAAGAGGAATGAAAGAGTGAAGGTGAGCAGAGAGCCGAGATTTCGGCAGTTTAACCATCAGAGGGTTGCTGGCAGATCTTGTGCGACCTGTAGGAATATTTGGGGGACAGAGCACGGAGAGAGCTGGGGGAGCAAGGCCGGAGAGGAGTCGGTAGAAGACAGAAAGACCACCTACCTGCCTGCGGTGAGTGAGTGAAAGGCCCTCAGAGATAGCTTCATCGCGGGAGATACCAATGATTTTGAAAGCTTTGGATTCAACAGCGTGAAGCCGAGCCAGGTGTGAGGCAGGAGCACCAGCCCATAGGGGAGAACAGTATTCCATTGAGCTGCGGATGAAAGCCTTGTATGTGGTGAGGAGCTCAGGTGTGCCGAGGAAGGACTTCGCACGACGGAGGATGCCCAGTCGGCGACTGGCTTTGGAGGCCAGCTTGGAAATGTGGTTTTCCCAAGAAAGATCATGGCAGATAGTGAGACCCAAAAGCTTGAGTGACAGAACTTCTTGGAGAGGATTGTTGAGAAAGTAGATGGGAGGGTTGTCCAGTCGATCTTTTCGGAGAGACATAGTAAGAGAGTGAGATTTGGCAGGATTGAAAGACATGTTCCACTTGTTTGACCAGTCTGTGATTTTGTCCAGGTCTTCAGAGAGTGAGGAGGCTGCAGACTGCCTATCTGAGGGAAGAGGAATGGAGCGGCAGAGAGTGGAGTCATCAGCAAAGAGATAGAGAGGATTTTCCAGAGAGTCAGAGAGATCATTGATAAAGACCAGAAAAAGCACAGGGCCCAGCACACTTCCTTGGGGAACTCCAGCCTGAACAGGAAGGGGAGATGAGAGAAATCCATTCAGGGCCACACGTTGACTACGACCAGAGAGGAAGTCCGCAAGCCATGCATGGAGATTTCCATGGATACCATATGAGGAGAGTTTGGTGAGCAGAGCTGGGTGCCAGACCGTATCAAAGGCCCTTGATATGTCAAGGGAGACAGCTCTGATTTCCTGTTTGGCATTCAGGACCTCCATCCATTGTTGAGACAGCAGAAGCAGCATGTCCAGAGTAGAGTGACCTGGTCTGAAACCAAATTGATGATCAGAGATCAAGCCATTGGAGAAGAGGAAAGATTTCATATCCGAAGCAATGATGGATTCCATGACTTTGCTGATAATTGGGAGCAGGCTGATTGGTCTGTAGTTGCAAGGATCTGTTTTTGCACCTTTTTTGTGTAAAGCGGTAATGTTAGCTGATTTCCAGGATGCTGGCAGATGACCTTGAGCAAAAGATAGGGTGAAAAGCACAGAGAGAGGGTGAGATAGAGCGGCAGAGCAGGATTTTAGGACCCGTGGGCTGATGCCGTCTGGTCCAGTTGCAGAATCAGAGTCGAGGTTTGACAAAAACTCCTCCACCTTGTCAGGAGAGAAGGACACAGAGTCCAGGAGCATTTGGGTTCGACTGGGAAAGGTGGGAACAGAGAGAGATGGGTTTGGGACTAAGGATTTCGAGGCGAACACAGAGTTGAGGCATTCGGCTTTGTCACGTGCGATGTCAACTGTGTGGCCATTTGAGGTAAGGGAGGGGATGGAGGGGGAACAAACACCAGAAACGGATTTGACCAGACGCCACCAGGATTTGGAGGAAGGAGACAGGTTTGAGAGTTCATTCTTGAGTGAGGAGAGATAGTGCTTCCTGGCACTCCTGAGGGTAGACACACACTTGTTCCGAGCTTGGTGGAAGGAACTGAGATTTCCTTCAGTTGGATTAGCCTTCCAAGAGGCAAAGGCAAGTTGTTTCAGGGCAACTGCCTCACCACAAGATTCAGTGTACCATGGACGGGAGGAAGGGTAAGACAATTGAAGGCGAGATGGGATAAATCTGTGCATGAGAGAGATCAGTTTGCTTTGGAAGAATTCCCAGGAAGAATTGATGTCAGAGGCAGTGGAGATGGGAGACCAATCTAGACGATTGATGGCTGCTTGAAGACCGTCCCAGTCAGCCTGAGTGAAATGCCAGACTCGTCGACGCTGAGGAGGCTCTCTGAGAATGGCCAGAGAGATGTCCACTTTGACAAGCACATGATCAGAAGAACCGATTGGAGCAGAAGAAGAGCAGCAGACATTAGCAGGGAAGTTAGTCATAACCAAGTCTAGAAGAGAAGATACTCCATTGGCTGAGATCCGGGTCGGGAAATTGACAGATTGTGTCAATCCCAGTGAGTCACAGAAGTCCTTTGCTGAGGTGCCATGACTAGTGAGAGAGGAACCCACACCCAACCAGGTGGGCTGACTCACACGGGGATTGATGGCAAGGAAAGGCAGGTAGCGATGGCTCAAGGTGCACTCTTGGCTCAAGGCAGAATCGACTCGGTCCGGTCCAGAGATGCGGGGAGGTATCGTCGCGCTGGGGGTGGCGGTGGCTTCTCTCTCCAGTCTCCAAGCTGAGGCGCATCTGACGTCACATCCGGCGCGGGGCCGCGTATATCCGGCGGGGAGTGACACGCCCTCGGCTCGTTTTTCCCTCCCAAAATTTGGGCCTAACTAATTTAGTCCCGGGTTCGAATTCCACTCCTCGACACCAATTATTGTCTAACTTCCCAATTTTCTTGTCTAACTCCTCAAAATTGTAGGATGACTCATAATGCAGAAAAACCGTTTGTGATGTCACTTCCTGCCAGTGTTGTAATTTGCATATTTCTTTGTTATGGTTAAATAAAGGAAAAGGATGACTCATAATGCCAAAAAACATTTTGTGATGTCACTTCCTGCCATTGTTGTAATTTGCATATTTCTTTGTTATGGTAAAAAAAAAAAAAGGAAAAGGATGACTCATAATGCAAAATAAACATTTGTGAGGTCACTTCCTGCCAGTGTTGTAATTTGCATATTTCTTTGTTACGGTTGAAAAAATAAAGGAAAAGGATGACTCATCATGCAAAAAAAATAATTGTGAGGTCACTTCCTGCTCGTGTTGTAATTTGCATATTTCTTTGTTGTTTATCCCAAGAGCATTCTCTGCTGTGAAAAAAGGTCCACATGGTGCAGCGAGCAGCTGTTGATTTGAACCTGCCCATGGTGTAATTTAATGTAACACGAGTTTGATTCCTCGCAGTGCTATAAAGGTTTGCTATCGGTATCGCCTCACCGAAATATTTACTACCTAACCATACACCTGTTCTCCCTGTGTCTGGATGCTCGGTTCGTGAGCACGATTCATCTTCCAATTGATTGGTCAATCCGTTTGGCTTTGCCCGTGGATGCAGTGTTGGATTATGCAAATGAGGCTTGCCGTTTCACTTGGATTTCTGGCACCCTCTTCCCTTGGGTGAGTGAGTCGTCTATTTATTATGTACAAAAATATGGCAGAATTTTTCACCTTCCTTTGGGTACGGTGGTGGCTTGTTGGCGAGGATACTGGATTCTAACCTTCGGGAATTCGAGTTCGTTTCGGGAGAAGAGCAGTGTCGCCATTGCGTTGTCGGTAAAAACCTCCAAGTAAATGTGGATACAATCTGTCTGCCCTACCTTGTCTGGTAAACAGGTGATGCTAATCCACTCATGGTGGTTGATTTATTCCCTCCCCTTCTCTTGAAAGAAGGGAGGTCATAAAAAAAAACCCACAAAAAGTATCTGGATGTGTAAATGTTTTTTCGACACAATGATGTGGATAAGAAATTTGTGAAACATTTAATTTGCACCTCATTCACACTTGAACCTTCAATTCACGTCCAGGGTAAGGAGACTTGCATTTAATACACGAAGCTCCAGTGCAGGATCCAAGGTAAGAAGCTTATTGGGATGAATTTTAATATTGGTAAAATGGACAACCATGGTGTAGACTTCTGTATCGATAACAAGGTTCTTCATTCTCGCAATGTCCAGTTATTTAAATAACGCTTCCTCGGAACGCAGCTTACAATCGATCACCAGTCCCAGGAACTATTTTTTATACATGGTCGAGGCTCATGGAAGAGCTACAGCAAGTAGGCTGGCCATATGTCCAGAGTTAAAAGTTCGTTCCGATTTTTTGGAGATTTGTAACCATTTACATTTTTGAAAAGTTTGAGAGTCTCTGACTCTGAAAATCAAATCAGAAAAATTTGAAATCAAAGGGAAACTTTGCTTTTCGGAATCAGAGATTCTCAAGCTTTTCAACCATGTAAATTGCTACAAATCTTCAAAAAAAAATCCGAACGAAATTGCATATTGAACGTGATTAAAGCAGAAAGTGCAGGTGGAAAGAACACTCGGTCAAACAGCCATTACATGTGTTGTGTACCTTCAAGCTTTGGTGCTGTCTAGTTATTACATACGCATCGGTATGTAATGTGAAAGTGGTGGAGGCGGCGAAATTATGAAAACTAAAATTGCGAAAAGTGGGGAAAGAAGGGGAAAGTTTTGTTTGAGATGGGGGTAAGGAGAGGAAACCAATGTGCCGATGGTGTTGACGATGGGACAGGTGAGTCGTCTCCCAAATTTACGTACGTAATAAATAGATGTCACTTTACAAGGACATCCACGGAAGATTGTACGTGAAGAAATGAGGGTGAAAGAGCGACCTTCCATGTTATAATTGGATATTATCACAAAGTTTGTATTTGTTCGAATTATATCAGGATTTTCTGTGGTTGGCAGGATGGCTGAGAGATTTGCATTCTCTCCTCTGAGCTGTCCAGCTTGGGTCTGAACCCTGATCCGGCTATAAACTTTCATTCTGGGGTCTCAGACATCAATGTGTGTCCCTCGTCCCTACCATCGACGTTAAATTAGGCGTCCCGTCTGCCATCATTACTTGGTTAGCGTGAAAAATCCTACGGTGTCCTTCGCAAAGAGTCGACGAGTTATCGCCGGCATCATGTATAAATTCCTGCTCTAACCTGCAGGGGCCACTGCATCAGCGGCACAGTGGCACTCTCAGCAATGATGCAGCCACAGAATGCAGATGAAATGATGATCAGGATTCTAACCTGTACGTATAATCAAGTGAAACATCTCTGAAACAGTAGCTTCCATGTGAAGGTGGCATCCCAATGGGCATTTTGGCATTCTCGAGCTCCGGGGTGGAAAAACATCACACGTGGAGATGCGATGAAAGCAGCGGATAGCACATGTGCAGGTTTCTGGGTAATTTAGCACTCTGCAAGGCCACACACAGCCAGCCAGGTACGATTCTCATTATTATAGCTACAGGTTTTTAAAACCTACAGGTATAGGCTACAGGTTAGACTTGCTAATGCCGTGTTTGAATATCTCCTCCACCAACGGCACTGTGGGAGCTCTATCTCCTCCTGCCTGCGATCAAGCCTTGTGAAAGCTCCAAGTGGAGAGCGAATACTCAGTAAACCATCAGTAATGATATAAAATGAACAAAGCGCTGTATAAAATATCATAAATAAAATCTACTTCAAGGAATGTATATGTATATGTATGTATATATATATATATATATATATATATATATATATATATATATATATATATATACACATACATATATATATAAATGGAGGTGTGTGTGTGTTTTGCAGGAGTGGGTGTGGTCTTGCATGAATTCGTTTTTGTTTGAGTGATGCATGTTGTAAGGGTGGTGGTCGGTTGTTTTTGTTGTTGTTATTTTTGGTGTGTGAGTGTACTTACTTACTTTTTACTTACTTACTTACTTTACCAAGGGGTGTACTTACTTTTTCCACATGCGAAATTTGCATTTATGTTTATTTAAATTATACAATGGACTACAAAATGTAAATGTTTCATGATATTTGTTATATTATATCACCTTTATCTATCAATATTGTTGAAATGAAGATCAAATAGCTGCATGTTGAAATATGTTGAAAAAGTCAAAACTTTACATGGGGTGTACTTACTTTTTCACGTGACTGTATATATATATATAGATATTCATTTAAGAAACAGGAAGTAAATTCCTGCGTGGGGCTTGTGTGAAAAAATTCTGACTCCACCCAGGACTCAAACCCAGGAACCTCATCACTTACACAGTAACAGCCCACTGAGCTATTGAGTCTCTGGGATAGCCTCAGAGATTTCTCACTCTAACACTGCGATCGTTATAATGGCCAATGTCTTGCGTGCCTGCTAGGCAGACCCTGGATGTGAGTGTATGTATGTGTATGTATGTGTGTGAAAGTGCATTGAAGATGAACTCATCTAACAATTCAAATATATATATATATATATATTGTTGTGGATATGAGGATTGTGTTTTTTTTATTGTGTTTTTTATTATTATTGCTTTATTCTGGACCATCCTTACTCCAGTTATGTATAAAGGTCAAAGGGCGTCCCATAATTAGGTCATAAACAATCACGTCAGCCAATCATAGATTTCCCCCTTGTTGATAGTTATATCTTTATTATGTGTATTAGGGTAAGGCCTTGTCTTCCATTAAAATGACACTCCATTGCACCAAGTGAAATAATTGTGCTTATGGAGCAAGATAGATTCCCTTCATTCCCCATTCCCACTCCCAAAACTTCCATTGCCAAGCCTCAATTGCCAGCTACATCCCCTCCGAGCCTCCATTGCCAACTGCACTGGGCAGTTTGCCAGGTTTGCTACAGCTGTGGGTTGTTGATTTCGCCCCAAAGCCGCCATTAAGCATGTGCTCAGCTCGGGGAAGAAGGGCATGCCCGCCCATCGTCATCAAGGGCGGAGCCAGAGGGCAGTGCCGACCAATCAGGGCCGAGGCGAGCTGACCGATGGGCGTGTCCTGAAGGCCGGCGGCTTGATCGCCTGAGGCGCTATAAAAGCGCGCGCGCAAGAAGCGAAGGTGTGGTTGGACTGAGTACGAAACGAGTCAGATGAGTCCTGGAGAAAGCACGCGACGTACACAGAGCAGCAGCAGCAGCAACAGCGGCAGCTTCAGCAGCAGCAGCAGCAGCCACAGCAGCTTCAGCCACAGCAGTTTGGAGCCTTGACGGCAGTTTTGAGCAGGGCCGCGAAGGAACGGCGGCTGCTAAACGTGCCGATCGTGCTGCAGTACCCGTGGACCTTCCTCTCCCTCCAGCCATTCACCTCCTGCCAGTCCTATCATCATTCCCCGCGTGAGTCTGTCCTTGTTTGTTCTGTCCCTGGGTTAATTAAGACTGTAGGTAAGCTAGCGTTGCACTGTGTCTCTAATATCTTCTGTAAATTATTTTCTTATCTTTCCTTCTTCCTTGGTTACTTTTGGTTGTAAATAGTAAATAAATTATATTCGTATTCCCTACTTCTGTCTTCTTCTCCTTCACATCCGTGTCGCTTTTGTCTTTTCCATATTGAATATCTGTGGCGCGATCCGGCCAACGTTCGGGAATCGGGTTAGTCGGGGTAACTGTTCGGCCGCGGTGCCATCCGCTCGGCAAAACAACATCTTATCCGCGGTCCGTAACAATTGGTGTCGGGAGCGGGGTCGGACCCGAAGTGCGCTTAACGCGCTCAAAATTACAAGCTGCTGAAATTTGTTTTCAAGAAAAACCCGAATTTTTAAATCGCGCCATGGCTAGTCAAGGCGATCGGATGCCGGTGGGGGAACTAGAGGAGGGGTTAGGGGTAACCCAGGATCAGAGGGAAGAAATGGAGGAGGGCAATGAGGAGGTGGTTGAGGAGGTTTCAGGCGCGCAAAATGGCGCTCTCGCGCACGAGGTTACGGGCGCGCAAAATGGCGCCTCGCACATGGCTACGGCGACCGCGCCTGCGACCGTGGGGGCCCTTATGGACAAAATGGGTGAGCGGCTAGAAGCTAAATTTGAGGGGTTAGACAACAATTTAAAGGGGTTAGACAAGAAATTTGAGGGGTTAGACAAGAAATTTGAGGGGTTAGACAAGAAATTTGAGGGGTTAGACGATGGGATAGAAGGGGTGAAACATGGGTTAACGGGGGTGGAAAATAGAATGGCTGCCCAGGAGAATCAGATAGAGGGGGTGAAAAACTGGGTTAAGGGGGCTAGAAGATAGGATGGAAGGCAAATTGCGGGAAGTAGGGGAGCAATCCGCCCGGGAAATCAAACGGATGGGGAACCAGATAGAGGAGGTGAAAATCGGGTTAGAAGGTAAATTGGATGCTCAGAGGGATGAATTGGGACAGATGAGGGTGGCATCTACTAAGGAGATGGAGGAGATGAAGGAGGAGATACGACGAGGTGTAAGCGAGGAGGTCTCGGGGGTACGCGAGGAGGTAAAGCGAGGTGAAAAGCGTATGGAGAAAGAGGTGAGGAATAATATGGCTAGGTTACAAGGGGGAATAGAAGACCTGACGCAGGAGGTTTTCTTTCATTTTCTTACTGGCGGCCTATTTGAACATAAAATGAAATGCACCCAACGTGTCCATTTTTATTTATTTATGGCCCACAGGGGCCGACTAGTGTGGTTCACCTGTGGGGCATCGGTGCCCTGTGGCCAAGGTCCGCCAGCAATATTTCGGGCCTTCATGGCCGGTTCCAGCAGAGGGGCCATGCCCCAACCCATGGGGTCCATAAGTGGTGCTCGGCCACAGACATGTGGTCCATAATGTGGTGCATTGATGCAGACAGCTGGTAAAATGACAGCGGTACTAGGGGACAGCGGTAAAATGACAGCTGACGGTGGGACAGACGGAGTTAATGGAGCAGGTACAAAAGAACACTGCGGTACTAGGAGGGTTAAAAGCGACACAGAAAGACATTAAAAATGAATTAAAAGCGACACAGAGGGAATGTCAGATGGTACGTGAGGGACTGACAACGAGGTTGGACGAGGTGACAGAAGTAATGGAGACGAAGGACCGGGAGGTGAGGACGCACATAGAGACGGTCAAGGTAGCGTTAGAGGAAGAGGTAGAGGAGACGCACCGGGAAATGAAGGAGGTAAAGGAAAAATTAGAGGAGGTGGAAGAAGGGATGAGTGAAATTAATAAGAGACGGAGGGAAACTAAGAGGGAAATAAAGGAGGAGGTGATGGAATATGTGCAAGGTCGGTGCTCAAATCGTGATGTTGTGCTCATGAACCAAATAAAGAGTTTGCAGGTGGTGAAGGAGGTGCGGAGACGAGGTGCCAAGGTGAGTGGCGATATATTCGGAAATGTATCTGATGTGAGGGGAGCTTCACTCGGCTTGGGGGTTGATTTGGATCCGGGTGTTCGTGAGAGGCCGTTGGTGAAGTGTGCGACAGGTACGGTGTGCGAAGGAGGAGGTGTGCGAGAATGTCCGACTCTGGGGTGTGTGAGGAAAAAGTGCGCGCCGAGGAGTGAGTGTGCTGTCGAGAGTGAATTGGTCGTAGCGCGTGTGCGAGGGAGCACATGGAAGCGCGGAGTGGGGAGTGTTACGGAGGAAGTAATGGGAGAGTGTGCGCAAGAGGATGCGCGAGAAAGGTGTGTAACGGACAGGTGCATGGGGAAAGAGTGCGCTGTCAAGAGTAAGGGAGAATGCATGCCTGTGGTGAGTGTTAAAGAGGATGTAACGGGAGAGTGTGCGCAAGAGGATGCGTGAGGAAGGTGTGTAACAGAGGAGTGCATGAGGAAAGAGTGCACTGTCAAGAGTGGTGGTGAGAGTAGTAAGAGTGACACGGAGCGTGAGTTGGTTGTGACAGGTGAGGAAGGATGTACACCTGGAATGGAAGGATGCACACCTGGAATGGTAGAGCGTGTATGGGAATGCACACTGGAATTGGTAGTGAGGCACGTGGTTGGGTGTGCAAGTGAGAGCACACCTGTGGTTGTCACAGAGGAGGTGACCAAGAAGGGGGCGCGAAGAGGTGTGTTGGTGAGGTGTGCGAACGACGAGTGTGTGCAGAGGTGTGCGGTGGTCAGGTGTGTGACAAAGTCTGTAAGCGGAATGAGTGTACCTGGGTGTGTCAGGGAAGGTGCAATGACCAAGAGCATGGAGACGGCTGGATGTGTGAGCAAGGAACAGGCTGCGGGGTGTAAGCATGCGAATGGAGCATCGACGCTAACCGGGTTAGCGGTTAGAACGACGTTTAGCCGAAGCGGGCCCTCGGTGCGTGCCGGGTTTCGCGTGCCGCGAAGACCAGCGGGGATCCGAACCACGGCGGGCCTCGCTCGGAACGGCCGCGTCCGTGCTCCACTAAGCGGAGCGGGCAGCCCGATAGGAAGGGTCGTCATGGCGACCCCTTTTTGTTGAGGCGTTCCGGCAGGTCGAGATCGGGCCATTGGATGGCTCCGTGCCGAGGAGGTGCGTGGGATCTCGGCCCGGGTAAACCTCCTTCTCTGCACCGAATGCCGGACGTATCCAGCCGCTGGCACCAAGCAACCCGCATTCATTGCTCGGCTTTACGAAGCTGGGCTTTAGAAGTGAATTGGCGCACCGAGAGGCACTAGTGAGTAGACTGTGATGATGAGAATAGTGTTTGGACCCGAAATTAAAAAAAAAAAAAAGTTGATGATTGGCAAAGGATTGGCAGAGTGATGATTGGCAGATGATTGGTAGTGATTGGCAAATTTTTGATTGGCTGGAATTTGGTGAGCAAAATTGATAGTAGAAGCTGCTCGATGTGGTGGGATGGCAACTCTGCCATCTCTCACAGCGGGGGCAAAGGAGCACTAGCTTATGGGGTTTGGCAGTGAAAACTAGCCCGGGAGGGTTTGGATAATGTGTAGGGATCTCGAGAAGATGACAATAGGTAACGTTAAGATTAGTTAGTGACAATGATACCGGTAGTGGGGACGCAGGTAGATTAGTTTGGATGATAATGACGTGGTATGTGCTTAGTTTAAAGGGAAGACGGGGAGCACTAAGTTAGCAGGGCAACAGGTAGATTAGATGATGCCGTGTGAGTGTTGGAGGTGTATTCAGAAGTGTATAGTCTAGTAGGAAGACTAGGTCCCCCTGCACCCCTCGGAGATATACTTCTAATCAGTGTTTCTAGATTGGAAAAAATGTGTAGAAAATGACTAGCTATGGCCCCAAGCTGAAAAAATGTCCCACATACCATTTTTATGCAAATTACTGCTGCAAATTTTATGCAAAATTATGCAAATTTTATGCAAATTTTTGATGAGGAGTAGAGTTGAGGGGTCTTTGAGGGCTTCATCGAGGTGCTCTCGGTTGCAAGACTGGGTCATTCTGAGAAGCACAGCAGGGTCAGAGATCATGATGTTCTCCTCCTCAGTGAATCTCTCCATCAACAGCCTCTCCATTGCCTCACACACTGTTTTGAGGCAAAAGAGGGACTTTGCGTAGGCCTTTCCACTGAGAACACCTTTGAGAGATCCACTTGTTACTAGTTGTGCCTCAAAGAGAATCTCTGCATATCCAGAACCACGCATCTTGTGTCCAGTGAGCATCCCGATGTAGTTCATGGATGTGTGGAAGGGTCCAATCGTTACTACATGACTAGCAAATTCATTTGGCCAGCGCCAGATGATGGGAAGGGCTTTCATGCAGACACCCAGATCAAATGTATTCAGGACCCATCTCTGACCCACCTCAGCAGTTGCTGCCTCGGAACGCTTCAGTAGCTCACGAACAACTGCGTTGTCTGTGATCGGTTGGTGGATAGGCGTGCAGTAGTCGACTGTTGATTTGCTGGGTGGGGGAGAACCAGTTGCAGAGGTGAAACCCCCTAGCCCAGGCACAGGCTGCAGGCCATTGCCATGCCATGCAGGCACCAGGCACAGACCGATCACAGACAACGCAGTTGTTCGTGAGCTACTGAAGCGTTCCGAGGCAGCAACTGCTGAGGTGGGTCAGAGATGGGTCCTGAATACATTTGATCTGGGTGTCTGCATGAAAGCCCTTCCCATCATCTGGCGCTGGCCAAATGAATTTGCTAGTCATGTAGTAACGATTGGACCCTTCCACACATCCATGAACTACATCGGGATGCTCACTGGACACAAGATGCGTGGTTCTGGATATGCAGAGATTCTCTTTGAGGCACAACTAGTAACAAGTGGATCTCTCAAAGGTGTTCTCAGTGGAAAGGCCTACGCAAAGTCCCTCTTTTGCCTCAAAACAGTGTGTGAGGCAATGGAGAGGCTGTTGATGGAGAGATTCACTGAGGAGGAGAACATCATGATCTCTGACCCTGCTGTGCTTCTCAGAATGACCCAGTCTTGCAACCGAGAGCACCTCGATGAAGCCCTCAAAGACCCCTCAACTCTACTCCTCATCAAAAATTTGCATAAAATTTGCATAATTTTGCATAAAATTTGCAGCAGTAATTTGCATAAAAATGGTATGTGGGACATTTTTTCAGCTTGGGGCCATAGCTAGTCATTTTCTACACATTTTTTCCAATCTAGAAACACTGATTAGAAGTATATCTCCGGTGGGTGCAGGGGGACCTAGTCTTCCTACTAGACTAGTATTGTGAAAAGTGTGTGGTTAAAAGGTGTGATTGCACAGGTGTGCAACTGAACAGGTGTATGGAGAACAGGTGTATGAGGAGGGTGCAGGGTATGAGTTAGTGATAGTGATGTGAGTTGTGCTGACCAAATGGTCCAGGAAGGAAGGAGGGGGCAGGTGGCACCAGGTGTGATTGCACAGGTGTGCAACAACAGGTGTATGGAGAATGGTTGTGTGAAATACGTGGAGTGTGGAATACCTGGAGTGTGGAGTATATGGAGTATTGGAATGGATGGTCATGGAGTGAGTATGGGGGAAACTGTGGAGTGGAGTGGATGGTGCGAAGGTGTGAATGGGGGAAGAATGGACCCCCATCACGAATACCCGGGGAGGGTAGTGTAAGTGTTAGGTAGAGGGTATAGGTAAATTGTGGTTGGATATTGGCATCTGTGGTGCGAGGTGAAAGAATGGTGTTTGGATGGGTGCATTAGGGTTGTGGAAATGGCTGGGCGTGTAGCCTGTTAGTGTGTGTAGTTGGTTTGGGCACTCCACCACTGTGAGGATGTCGGCCAGGTGAGGCCGCAGGTGGGCTCTGGGAGCCGGTAGAGTTGTTGTGGATGGGGCCCGAGGATCCGGAGGACGGACCCGGGTAGCCCAGTGCCAGAGGGCACTGAGAGGTGACAGAGCCAGGAGGGGCCTTCCCCAATTAGATAGGTTAGGGTGAGGAGCTAGGTAAGCTCGGGTGGCAACTGCAGTGGTGGAGGTGTGCAGGTGGGTAGACCTGCTGGGAGAGCTACACACCCCAGTCCTGAAATTGTGCAAGGGCACAGGGAGTTGAATCGGGGGAGTGAGACCCCAAATTGAGAAGCACCACAGTTTGGTCAATGGGAATTGGTTTTTAAAACCACATAGAGTAAGATTGCCAATGGTTTGGCAGGGAAAGACCCCGGGTATTGTAAAGTGTGTTAAAGTCATTTAGAGGATAGTTAGGATTGAAATCTCCTCACACCAGCTGCATCCACTCACCTGAGGTGACGTACCTCCACACCATGCCAGGTTATTTTATTATTTTTGATGCAAATGTTTGGATTGTGAGACGCATCATGACGTGGGTGTGACATTGTGCTGTTGTTCCATCTCTTCCTCCTTATGAGGATTGATGATGAATTGGGTGATGGCAAATTTTGGTTAGAGGGATTGTGGTGACGAATTTGGTATAGGGGAAATATGGGGAAGACGTGACATTAGCGACGAATTTGTAATGTGTAGATGTTGTAAATATGGGGTAAGGGCAAGGGTAGTGTAGGTGACAGGGGGGGTGACGTACGGTCGGGACGAGCTTTCTCACTTCGCTCTCCGTACGCACTTCACCTTGCATTGCCTTGTTTGATGTGTACCCTTGTGACCTTACCCCTCGCTCATCTGTCTTTCCCCCCCTTTGTCTCCCACATGAGGACCTGTGCGCCACTGGGCGCCGAGGGGAGCATGCGTGAGTCCGCCATTGTGCGCCCGGAACTCCCAGAACCAGCTGTCTGCATCGATGCACCACATTATGGACCACATGTCTGTGGCCGAGCACCACTTATGGACCCCATGGGTTGGGGCATGGCCCCTCTGCTGGAACCGGCCATGAAGGCCCAAAATCTTGCTGGCGGACCTTGGCCACAGGGCACCGATGCCCTACAGGTGAACCACACTAGTCGGCCCCTGTGGGCCATAAATAAATAAAAATGGACACGTTGGGTGCATTTCATTTTATGTTCAAATAGGCCGCCAGTAAGAAAATGAAAGAAAATGACATCTGGAAGAAAGCAAATAGCCAGCAGAGGGAGCCGAAGAGCAAGAGACCACCTGCAGGGTTAGGGGTTGTCGGTTTATTTTATTCATGAACAGTGATGACTGTGCACCGATTGGTGCTTGAGGGTGTGTTGGTGCGTTTTAGGTGCTTTCATGGTGCGTCGATGCAGAGCAGACTGTCTCCCCCCCCCAGAAAGAACAATCACAGGTCCTGGGTTAGTTTTGTAAATAAAGTAACGTCATTGTAAATAATGCTCCCCACCGTCAATGTATAGTTTGAAGACCATTCCGCAATTCGGTTAGCTGTGGGCATGAGTCTGTTAGGCAGGGTGCAATGGAGCAGCGGGACATATTTATTTATGTTTTAAAACTGTCGCACTCAGGGTCAGGTTAAAAGTAGAGGGAACTACACCTACGTGTCACACTAAGTTAAAGTAATAGGCCCGGACGTGCCTAAGAGGAGGAGGGTGCAGTGTTGTGGATATGAGGATTGTGTTTTTTTATTGTGTTTTTTATTATTATTGCTTTATTCTGGACCCTCCTTACTCCAGTTATGTATAAAGGTCAAAGGGCGTCCCATAATAAGGTCATAAACAATCACGTCAGCCAATCATAGATTTCCCCCTTGTTGATAGTTATATCTTTATTATGTGTATTAGGGTAAGGCCTTGTCTTCCATTAAAATGACACTCCATTGCACCAAGTGAAATAAGATAGATTCCCTTCATTCCCCATTCCCACTCCCAAAACTTCCATTGCCAAGCCTCAATTGCCAGCTACATCCCCTCCGAGCCTCCATTGCCAACTGCACTGGGCAGTTTGCCAGGTTTGCTGCAGCTGTGGGTTGTTGATTTCACCCCAAAGCCGCCATTAAGCATGTGCTCAGCTCGGGGAAGAAGGGCGTGCCCGCCCATCGTCATCAAGGGCGGAGCCAGAGGGCCGTGCTGACCAATCAGGGCCGAGGCGAGCTGACCAATGGGCGTGTCCTGAAGGCCGGCGGCTTGATCGCCTGAGGCGCTATAAAAGCACGCGCGCAAGAAGCGAAGGTGTGGTTGGACTGAGTACGAGACGAGTCAGATGAGTCCTGGAGAAAGCACGTGATGTACACAGAGCAGCAGCAGCAGCCACAGCAGCAACAGCGGCAGCTTCAGCAGCAGCAGCAGCAGCAGCCACAGCAGCTTCAGCCACAGCAGTTTGGAGCCTTGACGGCAGTTTTGAGCAGGGCCGCGAAGGAACGGCGGCTGCTAAATGCGCCGATCGTGCTGCAGTACCCGTGGACCTTCCTCTCCCTCCAGCCATTCACCTCCTGCCAGTCCTATCATCATTCCCCGTGTGAGTCTGTCCTTGTTTGTTCTGTCCCTGGGTTAATTAAGACTGTAGGTAAGCTAGCGTTGCACTGTGTCTCTAATATCTTCTGTAAATTATTTTCTTATCTTTCCTTCTTCCTTGGTTACTTTTGGTTGTAAATAGTAAATAAATTATATTCGTATTCCCTACTTCTGTCTTCTTCTCCTTCACATCCGTGTCGCTTTTGTCTTTTCCATATTGAATATCTGTGGCGCGATCCGGCCAACGTTCGGGAATCGGGTTAGTCGGGGTAACTGTTCGGCCGCGGTGCCATCCGCTCGGCAAAACAACATCTTATCCGTGGTCCGTAACAATATATATATATATATATATATATATATATATATATATATATATATATATATATATATATATATATATATATATATTGTTGCGGATATGAGATTGGCCTCCATCCATATCCGCTTGTAAATATTCCCCTATTTCCCCAATACTTCCCAACTATCCCCAATCCCCCATTCCCTAGTCCCATTGTCTGTAAACAACACTCTGTAGACCCGACCTTCCCCTATTTCCCCCATTAAATGTCGCATCCAGGTCCACCGCATCTCACGTGGACAACTATAGGACATCTTGCTAGTTATTCTTAGTCTATGTCAGTTAAGGACTCGTTTCCATTAATTCTGACTCTTCGTTGCACCAGAATGTGATTGTATGGCACCGTTAGAAAGTTTAGGACCTCCCAATACCTCCCCGCAGCTCTTCCTCATGGTACAACAACAACAACAACAACAACAGCGGCGGCGGCGCGGGGAGTATGCGTCCTCACTCCGGCTTGGTTAGCCGCCATTGAACATGTGCTCCGACGGGGTTACCACGCAGGGGCTCGCTGTCAGCTCCTCGTCAAGGGCGGAGCCCGGTAACCCCCCGCACCCAATAGAAGTGGCGGACCGATGCCATCTGGGGCGGAGCTAATGAGCCGAGGGCGTGTCACTCCCCGCTGAGCATGCGCAGGAAGAGGGAGGTGACGTCAGATGCGCCCTCAGCTTGGAGAGAGAAGACGCAACCTCCAAGCGCTGAATACCTCCCCGCATCTCTGGACCGGACCGCGTTTGATTCTGCCCCTGAGCCAAGGTGCACCTTGTGCTATCGACTGCCTGTCCTTCCCTGCCATCAATCCCCGTGTAAGTCAGTCTTGTCCCGTTTGTCTGTGGTCTGTCGGGGATAGATAAGACTGTGTCTAAGTGCCCATCTTTTCTGTGCTTTACCTCTTACCGTGTAATCTACCCGTTTCTGCATCACCAATTATATCCTCCTCCGGAGGTCTTGAGAACTGTACCCCTTGTGTCGTTGCATTTATCCCAGCCGTTGTGTCCTTTCCTTCATTGATTTAGCGTAGCGCGATTCGGCCAACGTTCGAGTGTAATCGGGTAAACTGTGCGAACACGGCGGCCATTCCGCTCGGTCAAGCAACATCTAAGTCGTGTCCGTAACAATATATATATATATATATATATATATATATATATATATATATATATGTATATATATATATATATATATATATATATATATATATATATATATATATATATATATATATATATAATTATATATATACGTATATATATATATATATATTGTTGTGGATTTGAGAATTGTGTTTTTTTATTATGGTTGTAAGTGTAATGAAGATAGTTGTAAAATATCACCCTCCTTCCTCCATTTGGTGTATAAAGGTCAAAGGTCGTGCCCGTAGTTATTCCATATACAATCACGTAGCAAATCATAGATTTCCTCCTTGTTCAGTAGTTATCTCCTTATTATGTGTATAGATTAAGGCTTTGTCTTCCATTAATTAACACTCCATTGCACCGAATTCAAATAAGGTAGATTCCCTTCACATTCTCCCTTTGTCATCAATTCCCAACTGAATTGGGCGGTTTTCTGCATTCGCCGCTGCTGCTTTGGGACCGTGTTTTTCGCTGCAAGACTCCATTAAGCACGAGGTCATCTCGGAGCAGAAGGTGGGAGGAGTTAGCCCAGCGCCAGGAACAAGGCGTGGCCTTGCCAACGCCTCCTCTGGGGGCGGGATCGGTGGGCCCTCACGGCCAATCAGGGCCGAGGCGAGCTCGCTGTTGGGCGTGTCCTGGAGGCCGGCGGCTTGATCGCCCCAGGCACAATAAAAGCGCGCGCGGAAGCCTTAGAGAGAGAGAGAGAGAGATGCGGCAGATGAGTTCAGAGGCAATACCACGAGCAGGACCATCAGCTTGGACTCCCCCCAGCAGCTTTGACTCCACCAGGCAGCGTTGGCTCCACCAGGCAGCTTCAACCCATTACCACGCGGGAACCAAGATCGGTGGCATCGGTGGCCGTCGAGGTCCAGCCCGACGTCCCGTGCGGGATCAAGCCCGAACCATCTGCTCCAGTTGAACCTTCCTCTCCCTCCAGCCATCCAGCTCCTGCCATTCCTGTCATCATTCCCCATGTAAGTGTGATTGTAGTCTGTCTTTTGTCTTGTCCTTGGGGTTAAGTAAGACCCCAAGCTGATAGGTAAGCTAATTTGCACTGTGTCCTCTTCTTCTTCTGTATTTATTTTATTATCCTTCCTTCTTCCTTGGTTTCTTTAATTGTGTAAATAGTAGTAATAAATAATATTCGTATTTCCAACCTTTTGCCTTCTTCTTCTTCACATCCGTTCGTCTTTGAGGTTTCCACATTGGACACCTGTGGCACGATTTGGCCAACGTTCAAGGGTCGGGTTAGTTCCTTGTTAATAGTTCGTGCCGCGGTTGCTAAAACCGCTCGGCAATTAACATCTGTCCGTGGTACGAACGGGGCTGTGCACCTGCCTTTCCGGAGGTAGCTGGGCAGCGTCAGGGACCACGTCGGTCAGTCATAAACGAGGGGATTAATCCCCCCTCGATAAGGGGAACAGAGGCCGACGTTGGGTTCCGTAACAATATATATATATATATATCACCTTCGAAGAATCATGATCGGAAGCAGCTGCACTAGCCCAAAGTGGGGAGCCATCCCCCATTGTTCTTCGGATGAACATTTGTAATATAAAACAAACTTAGAGAAATCATAAAACCCCTGACTCCAAGCAGTCTTGAGAAACAAGGGAGCGGAAAATTTGATTGGTCGTGATGATGTAAAATGCCGTAATAATTTATCCAAGTACAATTCAACGGAAGGGTTTTGAAAGTGCCAATAAGGCGATTATCCGGTGTTCGAGTGTATAATAAATTTAAAAGAAATAAAGAATTTAAAGGTTTTAGAAATTTGTTTGGAAGTTTACCGCCATGGATGCATATTTTTGTGTGTGTGTGTGTATACAAGATCGAGGCTCGTGTAAGAGCTAACATTAATCACAAAAAACATAAACTGACACATAAAACATAATAAAAGGAGTGGAAGACAAGATGTGGAGAGAGAGAGGGAAGCACACAAGTACAACAGCAGAGAACAGGGACATCGGGAGATCTGTGGGAGGGAGAGGGCTTGGGGGGAGAGGGCATTGGAAGGCGACCCAGATTCACTTTTTGAAATTCCAACTTCTTTCCTGGAAGTCCTAGCAGTGTCCATGTGTTTTATACCTCTCCCACGTCCCCACACCCCCCTTCCCATGCCCTCTCCCTCCCACAGATCTTCCGATGTTCATGTTTTCTGCTGTTGTACTTGTGTGCTTCCCTCTCTCTCCCCATCTTGTCTCCTGCTCCCTTTATTATGTTTTGTGTGTCCATTTGTTTTTTTTGGGGGGGGGGGGGGGCAGTTGTGATTGATTTACCAGCCTCGATAGCTTTTATACGAGCCTCGATCTTGTATATATATAAAAAAAAAAAAGAAGTTATAACATTCAATTGAAATTAAGTTGTTCCTCAATCATAAACTGATGTTTGCAGACAGACAGACAAAGTGAACCAATTGCTTAACCCTGCTTTTCGCTTCATGTGTGCGGTGGTAATAACAAAGCATTAGGGAGCAAATGCCATTCGGTGAGTGGAGGTAGCCACGTGTTGCTTTTGGTCGTCTCTCATTGGCTGTTAACAATCATGTGACTGCTGAAGAGCAAAAGCTCTTCTGACCTGGCCATGTTTTTATGATTGCAACCAATGAATCGATGAGAAGCAAAATCAACAAGAAAGAGCAATCAGAGATTGCAGACCCTCGCCAGGATGTGTTTTCAGTGGTTTTAAGGCTTTCGTGTTAAAAACAAATGTGGCGGTCGAACCACGTCACCGATGACGTCATCGTATTTTTTTTTCTCCACCAATTTATCCCGAGATGATGCTCAATAAATTTCATCTTGATAGGATGAAGTTTTGTACTTGTCGAATTATGATGCCATAATGGAGACACCTATGACATTATCATTAACATATTTTGTCGATGCAGCACTTTCCGAGATAGAGGTGCAAAGTTTTTCGGTTTTTCCAAGATAGCGGCCGAACCATGTGACCTATGACGTCATAAAAAACATTTGTCCACTAATTTATCCCGAGATGACGCTCAAGAAATTTCATCTTGATTGGATGAAGTTTTGTACTTGTCGAATTATGACATCAAAATGCAGGCACCTATGACATCATCATTAACACATCTTACACCCCATGGAGAGTTCTTTACAATGAGCCATGTCTCAATTTTTTCCATGCAGCACTTTCCGAGATATGGAGGTGCAAACTTTTTCGGTTTTTCCAAGATGGCGCCCATACCACGTGACCAATGACGTCATAATTATCATTAAAAATTATACAGGTGGAATTGCACCTATGGTGGAAATTTTCTGTTAATCGGACCAACGGTTGCCGAGAAAATCATATTTATTCTGTGTGCACAAACAGACAAACAGACAAATGAAAAATCGGTCAAACACCGAGGAATTGCTGGAATTTACTTTTTTATCGGCGATTTCGGACAAATATGGCGGTTGAACCACGTGACCGATGGCGTCATCATTAACATATTTTATTCCTCATGGAGAGTTCTTTACAATGAGCCATGTCTCAATTTTTTCTCTTCAGTACTTTCAGAGATATAGTGGTGCTAAGTTTTTCGGTTTTTCCAAGATGGCGGCCGAACCACGTGACCGATGACGTCATCATTAACATATTTTATTGCCCATGGAGAGTTCTTTACAATGAGCCATGTCTCAATTTTTTCTTTTCAACGCTTTCGGAGATATAGAGATGCTAGCTAAGTTTTTCGGTTTTTCCAAGATGGCGGCCGAACCACGTGACCGATGACGTCATCATTAACATATTTTATTGCCCATGGAGAGTTATTTACAATGAGCCATGTCTCAATTTTTTCTTTTCAACACTTTCGAAGATATAGAGGTGCTAAGTTTTTCGGTTTTCCAAGATGGCGGCCGAACCACGTGACCGATGACGTCATCATTATTATTTTTTCTCCACCAGTTTATGCCGTCATGTCGCTCAAGAAATTGCATCTTGATTGGATGAAGTTTTGTACTTGTCGAATTATCAAATTATACGTCATAACGGAGGCCTTGGGCCGAGAGAGTTAAAAATTGGGCACAGTCTATTCCAGGGCAAGACAAATATGTGTGTGTAAAGTTTGGCAATTCTACGTGCAACGGTGTAGACGTAGTGCTGCAAACAGACAGACCAACAGACAGACAGACAAACCAACTGATCAACATACTTGCCGGAATCTTTTCCGGCAAGTAACAAACAGACAAACAAACAAACAGACAAACAGACCCAAATGCAATACCCTCTCCTCCTGCGGGGGTAATAAAGGCATCTGTAAATGCCAATTCGTTTGTTTCACCAAATCCATGTAAATATAATGTTGATAAACCTTTACCAAGCATAATGGCTGCCGATCGGAGCATTTCGTCTACGCCACCACAATGCAACAGTAACATTGGTAATAATTTATCACGTTAGATTGCACAAACCTTTGAAATCCATGCCAAACGTGTACGTACCTCCTGTGTGTAAAAAGCCACACGAACGTTAAATTATATTTTAATCCATGACATGACATTGCTGAACATAAAACATGTCACGGGAATTGTGCCGGTAGGTAAAATATAATGTGGCTCCTAATGCCATTCTGTTATGTGGTTGCGTAAATCACTCAAATCATTCCGTTTGAGCTAATGGAACAAACACACTCAGCCAGCCAATCGTAGACGAGAGAAATCTGTGCAAGTGCGCAATTTTTCCTGCCACTGGGCCCGAGAACATCACCAAAGGCCTTCGTCTCGCTTTCCTGACACTTCTCACGTTTTTATAGTGTCTGAACGAAAATGGATGCCGCAGAGCCACATGAGGAGGCCTTAATCCATTGCGAACGGAAAGTTTGCACCATGTTTTAGAAGATGTTTCTACACGATGAAGTGCTCAACACTGATGGACTGCAGTAGGAAAGTTTTAAGGATGGCCTCCCATTGAACTCCTGAAACCCTCCCACGCCCCGTCGTCCGTGTGTGTCCGATTGGGCCCGTCCACTAGGTGCCACTCCCAAGGCTCTCCAAGCGTTTGCAATATCATAATGGCCGGTCTTCTTGACTTTGCAAGCATCTCTGTTTCCTGAAATGATGTTACCCGTCGGCCCAACTCATAACTGACTCCTTACCCAATATTCATAAAGAAGGTTGAAGAGTGTGGGAGGAATCGGGAGAAATGCGAAGGATTCTTTTTAATGGAGGTGGATAAGGAAGGTATAAAATTCAACCATATCTGCATACATAATACATGCTAAATAAATTTGATTGACATATACGGACAGGGTTATTCAAAAAGAAATATACATTTTCAAAAAAATATTTTACAGTTACCATTGAACATATGGCGATGTGCTTTATAAAGACTGGAGACATTTTGAAGGGAGACATTTAAAAGTAATTTTCACACCTTACTAACTCTCGAAGTTTAGATGTTCACAGGATGAACTAGAATGACACTTGGTGGAGAGCATACCTCCACCAGGCTGAACAGTTTGCATTTTCTATCCCACTGCTTAGGCCAGATCTGGATCCATACATGAACCAAAGTCGAAGCAACTTATTCTTGTTACCTAACCAACTCATCTACCAAGGTTTGTCATGATTTGTCCACAACTTTTTGAAATATCATGCTATGTATCGTTTCGGTCCCGTCACTCAATGGTGAAGAATCACTTTTAAATTCTCAGATCCGGATCCAGACTTTCACCAAAATTTAATAATTTAGTCCATTTTAACAGATGCAGAAAATATTTCACTCTGTTTACTCTGTTCGGTTCTTGATTAAGTGAACGTCACTAGTCTCCTATTTATGATTCGTGTTCAACTAGTTGTCACTGGTGTTCAGCACATGATTCTTGTTGAAGTGGAAGTCACTGGTCTCTTCTGCTTGTTATTGTAGAAGTGAATGCCACTGGTTCCTAACATGTGATTCTTGTTCAAATCTATGCCACTGATATCCTTTTGCACAATTTTTGTTGAAATTTATGTCACTGGTCTCCTATGAATATATAATGAATCTTCTTCTTGATGTATAATCCATGATTGTTGTTCACCAGAATGTCACTGAACCATTCATCATCAACTCGTCACTTATTTTACTATTTGACAAATTATCATTAACCTGCGCTCGTGAAGCGAAAAGCAGGGTTAGGCATTCGTGTGCGTACGTGCGTGTGTGTGTGGCGTACATGCGTATGTGTGGCGTACGTGCGTATGTGTGGCGTACGTGCGTATGTGTGGCGTACGTGCGTATGTGTGGCGTACGTGTGTATGTGTGGCGTACGTGCGTATGTGTGGCGTACGTGCGTATGTGTGGCGTACGTGCGTATGTGTGGCGTACGTGCGTATGTGTGGCGTACGTGTGTATGTGTGGCGTACATGCGTGTCTGCATTTTAAAAATTCATTTTCTCAGCAACCGTTGGTCTGATTGACACTAAATTTTACCATACGAGCGCCTCCGCCTGAATATTTTTTATCTCACCTGGAACGAAGTTCAGGAGAGCTTATGTGATGGCGCGTCGTCTGTCCGTCAGTCCGTAAAAACTTGCAACCCAAAGTTTGTTCACAGCATTAAAAAAAAATTGAAGGGTGTGAACCCCAAAATAGGTATTTGCTTTCTTCTCTAAATCTACACACACAATTTCGATGAAACTTGACCACAACCTTCAACACTCATGGTGTACCAAAGCCCGGCCCTAAGGGGAGGTGTGGCGGGAGGGGAGGGGGGTTGCCCACCAAAATAGGTATTTTTTTTGTTTGTTTGTTCAAAGTCTTATGATTATGTTAGTATGATTCTACATGCTGCCCTGACTTCTAGCAACCATTGAAATTGGTTTAAAATACCTTTAGTCAGCGTAATATACCATTTATTCTACCAGGTAAGTGCCAGGGGTATCGGCCCTATGTTTTTATTCATAATTCTGATGTCATATTTCACGTGGTATGTCGCCATCTTGGAAAAATGTTACACCTCAATATCTCCAAAACAGCTCAATGGAAAAAATTGAAACAAGGCTCATTGTCAAGTACTCGCCATGGGGAATAAGATACACTACACTACCAAAAGTATACGGACACTTCTAATTAGTGGATACGGCTGTTTCAGCTACACCTATTGCTGACAGGTATATATAATCAAGCACACAGCCATGCAATCTCCATAGACAAACATTGGCAGTAGAATGGGTCGTACTGAACAGCTCAGTGATTTTCAACGTGGCACCGTCATAAGATGCCATATTTCCAACAAGTCAGTTCGTCAAATTTCTGCCCTGCAAGAGCTGCCCTGGTCAACTGTAAGTGCTGTTATTGTGAAGTGGAAACGTCTAGGAGCAACAACAGCTCAACCTCGAAGTGGTGGGCCACACAAGCTCCTAGAACGGGACCGCCAAGTGCTGAAGCACGGAGCGCATAAAAATCGTCTGTCCTCGGTTGCAACACTCATTACCGACTTCCAAACTGCCTCTGGAAGCAACGCCAGCACAACAACTGTTCACCGGGAGCTTCATGAAATGGGTTTCCATGACCGAACAGCTACACATAAGCCTAAGATCACCATGCACAATGCAAAGAGTCGGCTGGAGTGGTGTAAAGCTCGCCGCCATTGGACTCTGGAGCAGTGGAAACGCGTTCTCTGGAGTGATTAATTAGGCTTCACCATCTGGCAGTCTGACGGACGAATCTGGGTTTGGCGGATGCCAGGAGAACGCAACCTGCCCGAATGCATAGTGCCAATTCTCCATAGACTGGTTTGGTGGAGGAGGAATAATGAATGGCCTGTGGCTGTTTTTCATGGTTCGGGCTAGGCCCCTTAGTTCCAGTGAAGGGAAATCTTAATGCTACAGCATACAATGACATTCTAGATGATTGTGTGCTTCCAACTTTGTGGCAACAGTTTGTTGGCAACAACAACAGGAAGGCCCTTTCCTGTTTCAACATAACAGTGCCCCCGTGCACAAAGCGAGGTCCATACAGAAATGGTTTGTCGAGATCAGTGTGGAAGAACTTGACTGGCCTGCACAGAGCCCTGATCTCAACCCCATTGAACACCTTTGGGATGAATTGGAACGCCGACCGAGCCAGGATTAATCGCCCAACATCGGTGCCCGACCTCACCAATGCTCTTGTTGCTGAATGGAAGCAAATCCCCACAGCAATGTTCCAACATGTAGTGGAAAGCCTTACCAGAAGAGTGGAGGCTGTTATAGCAGCAAAGGGGGGACCAACTCCATATTAATACCCATGATTTTGGAATCAGATGTTCGATGTTCAGGTGTCCACATACCTTTGGTCATGTAGTGTATGTTAATGATGATGTCATCAGTGCCTTCATTATGACATCATAATTCGACAAGTACAACACTTGATCTGATCAGTATGAAAAAATAATTTCTCTGCAATTGTTAGTCTGATGGACACAAAATTTTGACCATAGGAGCACCTTCTCCTGTATAAATTTTTCATGATATTTATGACATTATAGGTCACGTGGTACAGGTGCCATCTTGGAAAAACCGAAAAACGTTGCACGTCTATATCTCCAAAACTGCTCCATGGAAAAAAATTGAAACATGGTGCGTTGTAAAGACCTCCATATAAGGAATAAGTGTTGTTAACGACGACTTCATTGGTGCCTTAATTATGACGTCATAATTCGACAGGGAAAATGCTTAGTCGAATCAGTTTGAAATTTGAGCTTGATCTACACAACAATTATATTAGATATAAACTTATGATGTAATTGCTCACGTGGTCTGGCAGCCATATTGGATCAAAGCAAAAAATCCTTCAAAAACAGAAGAGTTGGCTCGCACCAAGTTGACTGCGCAGGGTCAGTATTCTAAGAATACCATGTGGTTTGTTAACGCAATCATTGTTGGTTGATAAATCAATCCCATAGCAGTTTATATTTAATCCTCAAGCCATTTTTTTCAATGAATTTGGCTACAAAAGAAACAGAATGCTCTGTAGGCTCAGAAAATAGTTATTTCATAAATATAACAAATACAAATAATCATAAAAATTCACAGGATCAACTAGTGTGTGCGAACCTTAAAGAGTGTATGCGGATATCTATTTATGCAGCGATTCAAACATGATGTTGTTGAACAACTGGAGAAGTAACGATAAAACAGTGGAATTGAAGATTGTTCGATAAGTGATGACCAAGACGGATTGGAAGCAGGTTAGCAGATTAATGGAAAGAAAATTAGTTTAACAACAGAAAAAGGAGACCAGTAGTAAATGGATAAATGTCATATTGGAAACTGGTGACGCATCCGGTACTCCCATTCCCCCCAAGTTGTAATGAGGAGGAAAGGTGAGGGAGAGGATGGAAGGAGGGGGAAATTCTAGATTCATCGCTATGAGTAATTCATATAAATGATATTGATGTATTTAGATATTTAGAGCAGCAGATGCAGGAAAATTTCGAAGTTTTAGAAGAACATTCCAAAATGTTAAATAATTGAATGTAGCTAAGCAGAAGCTTGTGGTCTAAGGATAAACAATGGCAAACGAGGCTTTTCTTTCCAGAGTGATGTTGCAGAAGCTCGGGCAAGATGATGACTTGGTAATAATTGTGGACAAAACATTTAAAGCAGTCAAAAATTTCAGGTCGAGGCAAATCGGGGAAATATCATTTCAAGACGCATTAAGAGATGCTTATGTATAAATCGAAGGATGTGGTCCGTTGTACAGAAGGCACATGTTGCTTAGGGTTATTTAAGCCACATCTTGAACATGACATCCAGTGTCCACTGTGTGTGTGTGTGTGTGTGTGTGTGTGTGTGTGTGTGTGTGTGTGTGTGTGTGTAAATGTGTGTATGTGTGTGTGTGTGTGTGTAAATGTGTGTGTGTGTGTGTGTGTCTAAATGTGTGTGTGTGTGTGTGTGTATCTATGTGTGTGTGTGTGTGTGTGTATATGTGTGTGTGTGATTGTTGCAGGAGTGGGTGGTTTTGCATGATTGTGTTTTTGCTTGAGTGTTGCATGTTGTAAGGGTAGGTGGTCGGTTGGTTAGGGGTGTGTGTGTGTGTGTTTCGTTGGTTGTTATCTTCATATACGGGTTTCACAAGGTGGAACGGAGTGCTCCCAGGTCTCGAAGTATCCACCTACGTTTCAGTAAGGGATCATGATTCATGGATCAAGCTGTGAGGTTTTCTTGTTCTCAAAGTTTTGCTCCAGGGGCCCTTTTCAACATTGTCACCGAGCCCGAACAGCTCCAATTGGAGTTCATTTGTAGTAATATTCCCAGGGGTGTTTTTAAGATCTCAGTAAGGTTCTTCTTTATCATTCCCGTTGCTCCAACGATCACTGGCACAATGTTGGCGCTCTTCAGATTCCAGTATATTTTGACTTAATTCTTGAGATATTGGTATTTCGTCCTTTTCTTGATTTCTGCGATGTTGAGGCCAAAATCACTAACTGGGTAATGACACCTCAATTAGCAACGCCTTCTTTTCTTTTTTGGTAGCAAAGTACTACATCCGGTCACAATGCTTTAGTGTCGATGTTCCTTTATTTTATATGTTTATGCTCGATGGGATCATCAGGTCATCGATGAGTGTTACATCCTCGTTTTCAGTGATTGCTTTTGGTTTATTACCTCTGCCACCTTAATTATTCACCCATGTTTGTCTGTTTGTTCCTTGTGAAATCAAAGATTTGCAAGTTTCTTGGTTGGTCTGGTCTGTGATTCATTCTGTCTGTGTGTTTGTCAATCGCCTACAGGTCTCGATTTCAAATCAATCTTCACAAAACTTCACCAGATGGTAGGGTTTGTCATAAGCAAGAAGCCTATTTAGTTTGAGGACAAAAGGTCAACATAGGACAAAGGTCAACAACTTTGTCGAATTTCTAAAATCAACAATTTTCATCCAATTCACTTGAAGTTTGAAGAGCATTTGCATATTGGGTCATACCTAAAATAAAAAAAAACCACCTTTAGAGGCCATTTTTCCCCGCAAAGCGGGGGTTGGCCTTTTTTCGGGGACCGTGGCTGTTGTTGTTTTTCGGTCCCCTTTTTGAAGCAATGTTTTACGGCCGGATGCCCTTCCTGACGCCAACCCTTTTTGCCGCCTTTAACGACAAACAGGGAATTACCAGTGAACTGGTACTCAATTAGCCGACCTCGGAAGGATGACAGGCTGAGTCAACCCCCCTGGCGTTAATTCAGCAATCGACCGGGATTCGAACCCAGGATCCTAGGATCCTAAGCCGGCACCCTAGCCACTAGCCCAACACCAGGGATTGGGTCATACCTAGTTCACCAATAATTTCAGTTTCAGTTCACCAGGTCATACCTGGTCATTTGCATACCTGGTTCACCAATAATTAATCAGAACAATCGATTTTGCCTTTTTGGGTTGTAAACGGTTTCCATGACAACAATTTCGTCCCATTATAATCAAATGGGCCTTTTGTGAATTTATTATTACCAAACCTTAGTATTTCTTCAACTTATCAAATTGAAACTTACACAGCTATCTATACATGTGCGTAGTATATGTAAGGAAGGTTTGGTCAAACTTTTTCGGGACTCCCATTTTAACGTCCGTCCGAGGGAAGAACACACATTGATGAATCACCCTGCATGTCAAACACCAAACTGACAGTTTATAGCTGCATTAGGATTCGAACCCAGGCTAGACAGCTTAGAGGCAAATGTGCATACCTCTAGGCCATCCTGTCAGCCCAGAAGACCAATTAATAATTTGGTCAAAAGGTCAACACCACCTAAAATCATGCATTTTCATCCAAATGACCCAAAATTTTAATTTACCTTTTGAGTTTTGTCATCAAATTTTCAAGAAGATTTATTATGAGAATACGTAAATGCCAAATTAATAACTGGTCAAAAGGTCAAAGGTCAGTGTCACAAAAATCGTCAATTTTCATCCGATTGACCTGAAATTTAAATAATTAGCATATTGGGTCACTGATGCCTATTGCTTCTGAAGTGAAAAGGTCAAGGTCCACTAAAATTGTCAAATTTATTTATATTTAGCTGTTGTCATAATTAGCATACGGTAAAAAAATAAGTCTGGATGAAAAGTGGACGCCGATGGCCTTTTCAATTAGAGATGCTTTCTAATTTCTGATTGTGGCTAGTTTATTATTCCACAGCTGTATTGGAATACTGGTACTGTGAGTTGGTTTATGCCTTTGATTTTGTTTCTTGGAGGTAGGTATGTTTTCTGGATCATCCTCATTCTACACAGGTATGCTTTAGTAATTACCTACGCCACCAAAGGTGGATGGAGGTTATGTTTTCACACCCGTCTGTCCGTTTGTTTGTTTGTTTGTGAACAGGTTATCTCAAAAATTTGTGGCCGGATTCGGACGAAATTTGGCAGAGAGGTAGCATATGTGACAAGGACAAAATGATTAGATTTTGTTGAAGATCCGGATTCGGATCCGGCTACTAGAATTTTTAAGTGAATCTTCACCATTGGGAGATAGGGACAAAAACGATACATAGCAGGATATCTCAAAAGGTTGTGGACGGATTTGGACAAAACTTGGTGGACAGGTTGTGTGTGTGACAAGGACAAATAGATTCGATTTTTGGTGAAGCCTCGGATACGGATCCGGCGAGTAGATTTCTTAAGTGATTCTTCATCATTGAGTGATACGGCCAAAAATGATACTTAGCAGGATATCTCAAAAAATTGTAGACGGCTTTGGACGAAACTTGGTGGACATGTTAGATATGTGACAAGGACGATTCGATTCTATTTTGGTGAAGATCTGAATATGGATTCGGATATGAGAATTATTTAATTTTTTAAGTGATGCTTCACCATTGGGAGGAAGGGCTAAAAACGATACATAGTAGGATATCTCAAAAAGTTATGGATGGATTTGAACGAAACTTGTTGGACAGGTTTTCTGTGTGACAAGAAAGAATGAATTCGATTTTGGTGAAGATCTGAATATGGATTCGGATATGACAATTATTTAATTTTTTTAAGTGAATCTTCACCATTGAGTGATATGGCCAACCAGGCGGAGGTATGCTCTCTACTGAGTGCCGTTCTAGTTGTTTTGTGCATTTGTTCGTGTCATATTTGATGTCCCTCTTCTGCTCCATGATATTTGTATGGTTGACCGTTTTTTGGTGGTCTGCCTTGAATGAAAGTGCACTTGGCACACTTATTTAGGCTAAATTCTATGTGAATGTCGTTGGAGTACTATTTCCCTAATTTGAGTTGATTTGCCAATTTTTTGTCATTCGGTGCGAAGAGTTTTAAATCATCCATGTACGGTAAAATTAATCATCCATGTACGGTTCTCTTGGATGTTAAGGTGTATCCATCACCTTACTCAATGAATGAGGTTGCTCAGTGGGTCCAGTGCCAAGAAAAACATGAGTGGGGAAAGAATGTCTCCTTGGAATATCCCATGTCGTATCTTCACCCCTGGTATTTTGATCCTTCTTTCCGAATACAATACTGTAGTGTGTGTGTGTGTGTGTGTGTGTGTGTGTGTGTGTGTGTGCGTGTGCGTATGCGTTTCTGCCAGCAGTGATCATGTGATCACACCTTGCTTTATTCTACTTCCCATAATCTTTGAACCTACTCAGCCTGTCAACCTTCCGAAGTCGGCAAATTGAGTACCGGTTCCCTGGTAATTCCCTGTGTGTCGCAAAAGGCGACTAACAGGGTTGGTGGCAGGAAGGGCATCCGGCCATAAAACATTGCTTCAAAAAGGGGCCCACAGTGCCCAAAAAAGGCCAACCCCCGCCGTGCGGGGAAAATGGCCTCTAAAGGTGGTTCCAGAATCTTTTAAACTCTTCTTTTAGTTTATTTTCTCTTTCCATATCATGTGCAATTGTGTACCCCTAAACCCTCATGAATTATGTTGTGCTGTTGGGCTGGATGGAGCAAATTGCCTTTCTCTTGATTGATTGATGAATTTATCAATCATGTAAATAAAAAAAAAAAATTAATTAATCTTCATGTTATTTTCCTTGTTTGAATAATATCTTAAGATGGTCTTGTACCATGAGATACTTAAGTGCTACACAAAGCATAGCGGCATAGCAGCTAACCCTAACAACTTGGTCTTGGAAAAGCAGCAAAGAAAGAAAAACATATGGAGTCGGAATGTGTATTTCCACCCCCTTGACATCCATCACAGAGAAACGTGATCACCAATAAAGAAAATAATGAACAATGAGGCATTATTCATGATTTTACAGCTTTAGTCAACGCTCGGGTCAAAGGCGTCCTGTCACAGCCTGTTGTATAGGTAACTCGACATTCCAGAGAAGGGTAACAAAGCAGGTGTCACATTAACCACGTTTAGTTCAGGTGAGCCGAAGCTCGTAAACAAGCACTCATTCACAAGACCGTGGCAATTATGGGCACAGGCACTGAAAGGTTGCAGGTCAACGTTAACCTTAACCCCTACGGCAGTTGTAGAATAGTGCTCGCTGTGTACTTCGTCGCTAAGTCTCTCCGGCAGGCACATCAAAGCCACTGCGAGTACAGGCCTCTGATGAATAACAGTGCCCGGTGCGAGGACTGCGAGAGACGAGCCATCAGGTGATGTCGGCCATTCCGTGAAAGTCGGAGCAAAGCTCAGAAAGGTTCAGCCTTTGGGCACAAGATGTGAGAACATCAAAGTAATATGATCTTGGGTGTCGCTGTCTGACAGGAGATAAGGCCCAGGCCCAGGCCCAGGCATCTTCCCACAGGGACTGTGCGTTGAAAATAAAAATAAAGAGGGGCACAAATTGTCTGCAGGTTTCCGACTTGTGATGTGGCCACCACTCTTTACATCACAGTCGGTGAAAAGTAAATGCAAACTGGGCCAGAAGTGAGTTTGTTAATTGAGGAGGCCACGTGACCAATCGGTGAAAGTTTTCCAACGTTCAATAGATCAAACCCTTCCTTAGGCAACTGATTTGTACATTCCTCCCAACCATTTAGAAAATAGGGCTGTTGTTGTTGTTGTTGTTGCCTAGCCTCGGACAGTTCTCTTGACCAAGCCCACGGCACGGAGACAGCCGATTGATCTCCCAGGAGCGACCCAGAAATCCCTCACATCTAGGATGGTGTACCACCCGGCCTCCACAAAGTCAGGGGAGAGAGAGAGAGAGAGAAGAGAAGAGAAGAGAAGAGAAGAGAAGAGAAGAGAAGAGAAGAGAGAGAGAAGAGAGAGCAAGAGAGAAAGAGAAGGAAAGAGAGAAAGAGAGAAAGAGAGAGAGAAGGAAAGAGAGAAAGACTTTGGCTTTTTATGTCCTTTTATTACAAAAGTATAAAAAAACAATAAATGATGATTCAAAGAAAACAATCACAACAGTTGCAGAAACATTTACATGATAAATAAACAAAATATAAGCAAACAAACAAGAAAGTATAAGGAAATCAACTACATTGTAAACACTAACTGACCCTCAGCTATTTTGCAAAATGCATTTCTTACACACCACTGCTTCTCAAAAAGTTGTAACTCAGAACAACAACTAAATTCCAGCTTAATTCTTGAAACACAGAGAGCTTTAAACATTTCCAAAACATCTGTACTATAAGAATCATTACGTATCTTTGATTTCCTGGTCTTATATATCGCCAAATTGGCTCGAGAAAAAAAGAAATGAATTAAAATTGTTGTTGGGGAATTGAAACGCCCACTAGAGCCAAAAGTAAAGGCAGGGAAATCAAAAACAAAGGAAAACCGTGCAAGTAACGTTTTAAAGAAAACAAATAAAGGAGTTAACTGGTCACAGCGTACATGCGCATGGGGCAAGGTTTCAGTTTGTCCACAAAATGGGCATTGCCCACTTATCACTTGCGAGAATCGGTGAATTAGGGAATTTGTGAGTAGGATCCAATGAGCAATTCTCCATTGAAGATCCCCAACACATTTCGGCACAGGCTGTTTATAGTACCACCCTCAAATAGGGTAAAGGGGAGGGGTATTCGGCCGGACTGCAGGCCATCTACAGGGTAAAGGGGAGGACAGCGAAGGAAAAAGGATTTTTAAGCATTTTGACGAAACCATACAAAGGTCAAAGGTCAACATACAGGGTCTTCCGATTGCTCCCAGAAAAGGATAGAGAGCGGCCAAAACTAATCCGTTCCAAACTAAGAGAACCAGATAGACAAAGATTGGGGAAGGGTGGAGAAGATTCAAAGGTAGGTACGGGAGGGCTGCTTGCCCAGCCATTTGAGGCACAGTAGATGTGAAGCACCATTTTCAAAATGCTGTCAACTCTGCGACACGATCTAATGCCAACCGTCGAAGCCAGAGTGGTAGCACCTATCCACCTGTCATTGGTGGCATTTCTCAAATGACACACGTTTTGTTACTGAGGCATTTATAAACTGTTGAATGAAGGTGCTTTCATTCACACACTCACCAAATACAGAGTTGTGAAATAATGGTTCATTGAAGAACATGGATAGAACATAAGTCGAGGGGTCACGGAGACAGGTAAAGGCTTGCCATGCATTCAGTAGGCTTTGGTGAAAGGCAGGTAGCATCGATCGGTCTATCTTGGTCGAATCCATCAGGAACAGCTCCTGTGCAAGGTCCAACTTCCCCGCTTGACGTAAGATGCAGCTGGTAAGCTGTCTCCAGGCCAAACACGGTTCAAACAAGAAGCACCATGTTGTTTGTAGGCGGAAAGCCATGATGTGGCACTTGACATTGTCCAGCCCTTGGCCACCCTCTACAGTTGGTAAGTTTAGAATCTCTGGTCTCAGCCAATGTTTTCCGGACAAGAAGAAATGGGTGATGCATTTTTGTATGTCCTCCACCAGAGTTTTGGGCGGCTGCAGGGAAAGAACCTTGTACCATAACTTAGTGGTGACCAGACTGTTGATGACTAGTACCCTACCTCGGTAGGACAGTTGGCAGAGCAAGTTCTTCCATTTCAGTAAAAGTACTTCAATGTGTGCCAACAAGCCTTCCCAGTTATGCCTCACAAAATTTCCAGGGCCAAGGAACACCCCTAGGAACTTAATCCCATCTCTTCTCCACGAAAGATTGGCAGGGAGAGGAGGAGGGAGAGGAAATAGGGGGGCAGGTAGAGGGGGGAGGTAGAGGGTTGAAGCCACAGCGCTTCTGTTTTTGTCCAATTTATCTTAGCCGATGATGCCCTCCTGAAGAGATCCAATGCACTCATCATCAAACCAACGTCTTCTGAATGTCTGATGCAGACACAGATGTCATCTGCATAAGCAATGCTTTTTAAGGGGTGGGTTCCAAAAGTAACACCAGACAAGGACTTCCAAAAGGTATTTAAGAGGGGCTCAAGGGATAAAGCATTCAAAATTCCTGACAGAGGGCAGCCCTGCCTTACCCCTCTGCCAACACAAAAGGGGGGTACAAGTTCATTGTTTATCTTTAAAATAGCCGATATATTTGAATAACATAATTGTATATGGGATAGAAAGAGAGGTCCAAAACCAAAACATTTTAGCACTTCAAAAATATATGTATGAGAAACACAGGCAAAAGCTTTCTCCTGGTCGAGGAAGATCAAGCCACAACTTTCATAATTAATCTCACAGATTTCAATGATATCTCGGACAACAGACATATTATCCTGAATATTGCAACCAGGAACACAATAAGTCTGGTCCATGTGTATAATGTCTCCTAGTAGGGGTGAGAGACGCAAGGTCAAAGCCTTTGAGAAAATTGTATAGTCCGTACACAATAAGGACACTGGCCTCCACTGTGATATGAGCAATTAATTTACTTTTTTAGGAAGCAAAGTAAGCACGGCTCTCCTGCAGCTCAGTGGAAGTTCACCCTTCTTCAAGCTCTCCAGGAAAACCGGAAGCAAATCAGGTCCAATCAAGTCCCAAAATTTCTCGAAGAACTCCACTGGCAGACCATCCAGGCCAGGTGATTTCCCTCTGCCCAGGCTTTTAAAGGCAACAGAAAGTTCCTCAAGCATGAGCGGTGACTCCAAATCCGTTCTTTGCTTTGGAGTTAGTGTATGGACACCATCAAACAAATTAGGAACAAGTTCTGCATCGACATCTGTTGCCTGGTAAATTGTAGAGAAGAAGAGTCTTGCATCCTTCTTAATTTATACAGGGTTGGTCGTGATTGAATTATCAGGACGTTTCAAAGCAGTAATTGGGGAATGAGGAAATTTTGTTTCAAAATCAAAGAAAAACCAGGTTGGAGAATCCAGGAGGTAAAGGTGCTCAAAGCGTAGTCTCATTAGCGCTCCTTGGATTTGATTTGAAATTATATTGTTACGGACCGCGGATAAAGATGTTATATTTGCCGAGCGGAGGCTCCGCGACCGAACAGTTATTCCCCGACTAAAACCCGATTCAACCCAAACGTTGGCCGTATTGCGCCACCACTATTCAATCGGGAAAAGACTAAGATGACGAATGCAAAGAGGAAAAGGAATAAGACGAGAAAAGGGTTGAAAATACAACTAAATTTATTTACTATTTACAAGCTCAAAATAACCAAGGAGAAGGAAAGATAATAAAATAATATACAGAAGCTTTTTAGAGACACAGGGAAAATACTAGCTTATCTAACAGGCTTAACTTATTCCCAGGGACAAGACAAAAGACAGACTATGAGCACACTTACACGGGGAATGATGATAGGGATGGCAGGTGGATGGCTGGCGGGATAGGGAGGTCCAACTGGTCCTGCAGCACGATCGGCTCGTTGGGCAGCCGCCGTTCCTTCGCGGCCCTGCTCCAAACTGCCGTCCAGGCCCACGCTACTGTGGCTGTAGTTTCGGTGGCTCGAGCTGCTGTAAATGCAGTTTCGGTGGCTCGAGCTGCTGTAAATGCAGTTTCGGTGGCTCGAGCTGCAGTAAATGCAGTTTCGGTGGCTCGAGCTGCAGCTCAACTCTGGACTTCTCTCGGACTCAACTCAAAGCGCATCTCTTGGACCCAACTGCTGGACTTCTCTGCCGGCGGGTTATATAGGCCCCGCCCCTCAACCTTTGCGAACCTCCCCCATCGCTCTTCCTCCGCCCTCTCAAGCCAAACCCCTTGTTCATGGTTGGTCGAGTGGGGCTGGCTCACTCCTCCCCTCTATGACGAGGTGGAGACACGCCTTTCTTCTCCGACCCTGCCTCGTGGTCAATGGCGGCAATTGGAGGGGAGGTAATTGCCAATCGACGAAAGGGGGAATGGAGGTTTTTGGGAATGGGAATGAAGGGAATCTATCTCTTTTTCACTCGGTGCAATGGAGTATTATTCTAATGGAAGACAAGGCCTTACTCTAAAACACATAATAAGATATAAGCTACTGAACAGGGGTATTCTATGATTGGCTGACGTGGATGCTTTATGGACTAATTACCGAGACGCCCTTTGACCTTTACACAACACTGGAGGCAGGAGGGGCCAGACTCAAGCAATAATAATAATACACACAATCAAAAAAATACAGTCCTCATATCCGCAACAATATTATTAAGAAGAGACTTCTTCTCACATAGTCTTAGTTTCTTTTGGGGGGGGAGGATGGGTTTTTTAATTTGTTTGAATCTGGAGAATCTCCTTCTCCAGCTCCACTTTCATTCTGCATTCAACCTGTGTGTTTAGAAAACAAAACTGTTGACAGAAACTTCTAATTTGGACCTTTGTGTTGTCCCACCACAATCGCTGGTCCTTAAAACTGGATTTGGAGCCTTTCAGATTGGACTACACCCTCTCAAAGGCATTCCTAAAGGAGGGGTTATCTAATATGGAAATGTTTAGTTTCCAAAACGAGTGGCGATTTGGTGATAACCCTACACTGTAACTCATGGTAATGAGGTGATGATCGGAGAAACCAGACGGGGAAATTTCAGTGGTGGGGGAGAGGTTGGCAAATGGCAAATTTATATAAAATCTATCAAGTCTGGCAACGGCCACTTGATTATTGCAAACCTTACACCAGGTAAATTGATGGGTGCCTGGATTTTGTATCCGCCAGATATCTTGAAAACCAAAATCTCTTATTATTTTAGATCACAGTCTGGCCTGTCCGGGGTGAGGTTCTGCGCCATTCCGATCGCACTCAGGTTGCAGGGTGCAATTAAAATCACCGCCCATTATAATGCACTTCTGCAAGTCTACCTGCATCATGTGGAGTCGTAACCTGTCAAAGAATGTCCGTCGGTCTGTGCCCTTTGAAGGGGCATAGACATTTATTAAAGTAAAATTAATCTCCATCAACAAAATCCAGTTGAATCTAAGTAACCTGGGATTATTTCCTGAAATGAGAGTTGGAGCGGGCAAAAATGGGGATTAATTAGAAAAGCAACTCCTGCTGTACGAGAGGTTTAAAGTAGCCGGCCTTTTTCATCATTCGATTCCATATAGCGTGAGACGATGGAGTAGAGTGGGTTTCTTGTAAGAAAGCCACATCTAGTTTCCGTTGCCTTACAAGGTTGACCACTTGGAGCATCCTAGACTGGCTCGCACAACCATTTATATTGAGGCTACCAAAAATAGTCATTGAGATGTAAAAGAGGTAAGGAAAGGGAAATATGCGTATCATCCTTTTAGTTCGTTTTTTGCCTTAACAATGTGTTTCTTAAGCCTACTGCATTGGGGTTCCGTGAAATTGTGGTCACTTGGTCGGCGAATAATACACCTTTCCGTTTCAATAAACCCATGTGGATCAGAAAAATGATGTTTTATTTCAATATATCTTTTTCTAAAAGTCTGGTTCAGAAACTTGAATATTTGCGATGGTAAGACGTTGGAATCACTGTATGTGGGGAATTCCTCAATGTCATAGGATTCCTCCTCAGACATGTCAGAAGCACAATCTGGGACACTTACAACCCCTGGATCTTGAGACACCAGAATACTCTGTGGTGTGCAGGTGTCATCATGCCCTGTTTCTGTAGGAACAGGTTGAGGAGGAGGTTTCTTGAGGTTGGGGGGGAGGTTGAGGAGGAGGTTCTACTCCCCCTCACCTCACAAACGGCCAGCAGGGGGCGAGAGAGAGAGAGAGAGAGAGAGAGAGAGAGAGAGAGAGAGAGAGAGAGAGAGACTTGACTTTTAAGCTCTTTTTATTATAAAAGTATAAAACAAGAATACCACCAAAAGCAATCAATCAGGGCAATCAGTAAAATCATAGCAATCCCGAAAGGAAAAAAAACAAACGGTGCACTGCAAACCCAGCAACAGAAAGGTGCAAATGCCAGAAAAAAACAGCACACGATAAGAAACACCCGCACTGTATTATACGGAGATTAACAATTTGTTTTCCTGGACCTCATAAATCCCTCCAACACACCAAGTCGCAACAAAATTAGCAAGGTCGTTTGCCGTTTGGACACAGCCAAATTCAAGCTTGAGCCTTGCTGACACCAATGAACTAAAGAACACCATGATACTGCATTCCTGCATGGGTCTGCCGCCCAGCTTCGCCTTCCGCGACAGGTATACGGCCAGTTTAGCAGTAGCGGTTAGGAACCCGAAAACAATGGATGTGGTTCCCTTTTTGGGAGGAAAGCCAAAGATGTAAGCTTTCAAAGAAAAGGTAACCTGCAATCTATGGGAAATAAAATTTAACCAATGAAACAAAGGAGAAAGTCTTTCACAATTAATGAAAGCATGAAGCAAATCTTCCCTCGCCGGACAAAAGGGGCAACAGCCGGAAATGGGGGAAAAAAAACGGATGACAGCATTGGAAGGAACAATCCAGTGGGCCAAACGCCACTGAAGGTCACCTGTTCTTTTAGAAATAAGTCCAGCATACATTGTATCCCATAAAGGCTCAGAGGGGGGACCGGGAGGCAAGAGTCCTTTCCACCGGGTAACCCCAGCTAGAGGTGGGTCCCCAAGAAGAAGTTTCACACAAGACCTATAGATACTCTTGCTGCTCATGCCATGGAAGGGGGGTGACCCTGCGCTCATGGGGGGCAGCTCGTTTGGGGTAAAAGTGACCCCTAATTTTGGGACTGTGGGCTCGACCTCTATGTCCTGCGTCCAATGTAGGCCTAGCTGGTGGCCCTTTCGGATCACCGCTCTTAGTATATTCTCGATTTGCCTCCTGGACCGAACACCTGTTAGGTCCGCCAGCTCGTTCGCAGGCTTCCATCCCTGTCCAGAGTCGTGTCGGAGATGACACACTTTCAGGATGTTGGCCGCTATAAAATGCTGGCAGAAGTCGCGACTCCTCGGGATATCGGGGAAAAGTGAGTTGAAAAATAAAGGCTCATGTGCATACATGTTAGTGCCATACGAGTCTGTTTGGCGACTTATCGAAACGCCCTGCCAGGCATTCAAGAGGCTCTGATAAAAAAACTGGGAGCAGAGATGTATCGGTGTGTTGAAGGTTGGTCAGGAAAAGTTCCTGTCCGTATCCGAGCCTCCCAGCTCGTTGAAGAATGGAGCAGGCTAAGGGCTTTCCTGGTAGGTGTTCTGCATACAGCAAGCGTTGGATGGAGCGGAGCCGGAAGGCCAACAGGCGGCATTTCACATCGACTAGGCCATGACCACCCTCGGCCAAGGGACAACATATGGCGCTGGGTCGAAGCCAGTGGTAGCCTCCCCAAAAAAAATCCACCAGTTTCCTCTGGATAGCTTGGAGCAAAACCTCCGGTGGTTGCAGGCAGATGAACCGGTGCCACAAAAGGGTAGTGACGAGGTTGTTGACAACTAGCACGCGACCCTTATAGGACAGGTGGGGTAGAGCTCTTTTCCATCGGCTCAAACGCCCGTCTACCTGGTCAATGATCCTGTCCCAATTGTTCTGGGCATACTGAGGAGGTCCGAGGAAGACGCCCAAATACTTGATGCCATCGTTTGCCCACACTAGTTCTGCAGGAAGGGGAGGTGGTGGTAATAACGGTGGCATAGATAAGTCGTTTTTTGGAAAGGGGATCCACAGAGCCTTGCTTTTCCCCCAATTACACCTTAATGATGAGGCAAGGTTGAAGTCCGACAAACACTTTGCCATGGCGTCACTGTCGCATTTTCTTTTTATAATGACACACAGGTCGTCGGCATAAGCTGACAGGGTCAAAGGTGGGTGTCCTGGAGAAAGGGCAAGTCCAGGGATATCCTTTCTGAGGGCGATTAAGAGGGGCTCCAAGGCGAGGGCAAATAATAGACCTGAAAGTGGACAACCTTGCCTTACCCCTCTCTGAACCTTTATGGGTGGGCAAAATTCGTTGTTAACTTTGATCAGGCTGGAGATGTTTGCATATAACAAAGCTATGTAGGCTCTAAAATTTGTGCCAAGCCCGCAAGCTTGTAACACATGACACAAAAACTCATGATCAATGCTATCAAAGGCTTTTGCCAGGTCAAGAAACACCAATCCAAAATCCTCTTTAACACATTTACCAGTTAACAAATCTCTGACTAGGAATATGTTGTCGTAGATGGATCTGCCAGGGATGCCGCAACTTTGATCAGGTGACACCAGGTCCCCGATAACTGTCTTCAACCGGTTCGCAAGGACCTTGGAAAACAGTTTGTAATCCGTGCACAACAACGAGATCGGACGCCAGTTTGACAGGTGTCGGAGATCGCCAGTCTTGGGTAGCAGGCAGAGTACTGCTCTTCTAAAACTGAGCGGTAATTCTCCGGATAAAAGAGATGCATCCAGAACATTGAGCAGCTCTGGGCCCAAAATGTCCCAGAATGCCGAAAGAAATTCGGCCGGTAGGCCATCGATGCCAGGGGCTTTTCCCGACTCCATCTCAGCGAGTGCACCGGATAGCTCTGGAAGGGTAATTGGAGCATCCAGTTCCAGACGTTGGGCCTCAGCCACGGAAGGAAGGTGAGAGGTCAAAACATTCATCATTTCGTGAGAAACTGTTTTGGCCTTGAAAAGTTCAGAAAAGAAATCAATTATATTTAATCTTATATCACTCGGATTTGTTAGGATGTTCCCCCCTGGGTCCAAAACCGAAGATATGAGTCGTGCTGGTTTCTCTATAGTTTCTAGGTGAAAGAAAGCCTTAGTTGGGGTATCTGAAACCTTTATATTTTGTATTCTTAGCCGAACTAGTGTGCCCGCTGCTTTTTCATGGATCAAATCCCTTAATTGGGCCTTCTTCTCGAGTAGCAACCGATAGTTCACTGGGTTGCTCTCATTGGCCAACTTGCTCTCTAACCTTAAGATGTCTGCTTCCAAGCAAGCCATCGTGATATGTTTTACATTGGTACAGTGCGAATTAAATTGTTGACAAAATACTCGAATTTGGGCCTTTAGGTTATCCCACCAGAGGCTAATTGAGGAGAAAGAAGATTTTTTAGTACTCATTTCAGCCCAGAAATCACGAAAGGAGTCTGTAAATAAACTGTCCTCTAAAAGTTTAACGTTAAACTTCCAGTAACTATTTCTGCATGTGGGTCGAGGAAAAGAAAGATCTAAGATTACCATATGGTGGTCTGAAAACAATGACGGAAAACAACCTGACGAGGCCGCGACGTTCTTAAAGGGTACATTTATGTACCAGCGGTCGAGTCTTGCCGAAGACACCCGGCCATTGGCACATCGACACCAGGTAAACTGGACTGTGTTGGGGTGGTGCAATCGCCAAACATCCAGTAGACCGGCCGTCTTAAAGAAACGGGATAGGTCCGCATGGGACTCGGGGTGGGGTTCTGCCGAGTTTCTGTCTTTCGGAGGGTCAAAGGTGCAATTAAAGTCACCACCAATGCACACACATTGATCGAGATCAACTGATTTCAGGTGGTTTACCATGGAAGTGAAGAAGGCCTTTCGGTCCCTGCTCTCACTAGGTGCGTACACATTGAAAATGGTACAGCGGAAGTTTTGATGTGCAAGCTGGAGGGAAATAAGCCGGCCTTTTATGACTTCCTGAAAATGACAAGACTCGAAAGCTAGGCCTGGCTTTAGAAAAAACCCAACCCCAGCAGATGAGGCTGACAGATTGCTAAAATAGCATTGCCCTTTGAAAGTTTGGCACCAGTCATGTTCCACGTTAGGTGTGATGTGGGTCTCTTGTAGTAAAAGAACATTTGCCTTTTTACGGTCAAACAAGTTTTTGACTTGGGCCTGACGGAGGTGGCTTGCACCCCCACCATTCATGTTTAAGGTCGCAAAGGAAATGTTTTTCATTCCGTGGTAATGAAATCGCCCTGTGCTTGGGAACACTCTGCACCTGCTCGGGTAACAAACTTTCTTAACCTGTGGAGTTGAGATTTCGTCAGGTCAAAATCCTCACGCGCTTTGATTATTGACTTTGCGGTGCACATGAATGCAGCCAAGTCAGGGAAATTGTCTTTAATGACAATGTTGCGGTGACGATACGTTTCGTTAAGGAAGGTAAGAACGAGTTGAGGGGATACCTGCGAGTGACCTGTCATTGTTTGTGACAGCGCGGTTGCCTCAATGTCATCTTCGGACTCAGACACGTCAGATAACATGTCGTCGGGATCTGGGGTATTACCCGCTGCCCCCGTGGTCTTGTCTGGGGGCACCTTCACAAGTTTCTCAAGGTGTTCCCGAGGGCACTCGTTAACACTTTGGTGGATATTTGTTTCTGGGGTCGGAGCTTGGGTTTGAGATCCCGGCAAACTCAGATTTGCTGGCCCCGTTTGTACAGTGGGAGCGTTTATTGAATCCTTAGTCTGCTCGGTATTTAAAGGGGGGGCAGGCGGAAAACCATTTCCCAGCTCGGAAATGGTAATACTTTCACTGGAGGTTTCGCACTCGGAAACTTCCAGGTGAGAGGTACAAATTTTATTTTTTGGCTCATTTACATAATGAGACTCACTGGTGTCATTGGCAACGGTATCCATGTTCTCAGTTAGTGAGGGAATGTCAGAGGGGCACTCGGACACGTGTGCGCCGGAAATGGTGCCGCCCATGACCGCCTTCTTTGCAGCACCAGCGAAACTGCTTGGCGCTGGTGCTCTTCGTTTTTTAGAAAACACTGTGGATTCTTCGTTCATGGGTTCGGGAAAGGGGGCAATGCTAGTTGTGTCAGTCGCATCGGTGGGTGTCGTCACATTGGAATCGAAAAGCACCGGTGTGACAGACGACTCAGTCGGGGTGTCAGAAGGTACGGTCGGGGTGTCAGAAGGTACGGTCGGGGTGTCAGAAGGTACGGTCGGGGTGTCAGAAGGTACGGTCAGGGTGTCAGAAGGTACGGTCCGGGCGTCCGAAGGTGCGGTCGGGGTATCAGAGGGTACGGTCCGGGTGACGGAAGGTACGGTCGGGGTGTCAGAAGGTACGGTCCGGGTGACGGAAGGTACGGTAGGGGTGACAGGAGATACGGTCCGGGTGACGGAAGGTACGGTAGGGGTAACAGGAGATACGGTCCGGGTGTCAGCGAGCATGGTCGGGGTGTCACAAGGCGCGGTGGAGGGATTGGCCTTTTTGCAAGCCCTTTCGTTATGTCCCGGTTCACCACACTTCGGACAAGCGGCCCTAGGACAGAATCTTTTAACGTGTCCGAATTCTCCACAATTAAAGCAAGTTAAGGAGGCTGAGGAAGCATACATGTGGTATTCTCGATCATCCAACGATACTTTAAAGGATATATTTAAACCTGTATCGGCTCCGCGATCTGGGAGGATCATGTACACCTGCCTCCTAAAGCTCATCACGTGTTTAACACGATCACTGCGACACCCGAGCGGGATCATTGAGATTCGGGAAACAATTTTTCCATAACGAGACAGAACAGATAGGAGTTTCTCGCCTGGCACAAATGGTGGGACGTTGGATATTGTTATCTTGGTCGCCGGCGTATCCATAGGGGATACCGTAATGTAATGGCCCCCTTTTATGGTTAGACCGGTACTAACGACGTCATGGACGAGTTTTTCTTCTGACACGAAGACAACAAATTTTTGGTTCATTCGTGACGCCGCACGAACATTACCGTCTCCTATGATGGATCCCACGGCAAGGATAATGTCCTCAGTAGGAGCTCCTTCGGGCGGAACACATGCGAATGCATGCTTACGTGTCAATTTCTCAAACGCCTCGCAACGAGAGCGTGTATTCGCCATACCGGCGAAATCCCCCCCCCCCCCCCTTGTCCGAACCGGACAAGAAGGTGTCAAACCTAAATAATCAAACTAAAGTAAATAATAAACGTGCATTATAAGCGCAAGAAAAGGCTTACAAAGCGTCGTCAAAGCCAGTAGGCCGCACCCAAAATGGGCTCGCTCTCAATCCTCTCTCTCTTGAAGACAAGGGTACAGAACGGATGGAAACACGATGCCGAAGCACAACGGATGGAAAAGGAGAGGGAGGGGGGGCAGGGGAGGGCAGGAGAGGAGAAAAACTCACAAAGAACTCACTACACCACAGAGCAGTTGCTCACAGCCGCCATGACGCCACACCCACCACAAACGGCCAGCAGGGGGCACGAGAGAGAGAGAGAGAGAGAGAGAGAGAGAGAGAGAGAGAGAGAGAGAGAGAGAGAGAGAGAGAGAGAGAGAGAGAGAGAGAGAGAGACTGACTGTTTCTTCCTTTTATTACAAGAGTACAAAAAATCAGTTATGTTCAGTCACAAAGAAACAAAGCACAATAAAATGGTCTCAAGGAAAAGTTATTATCAAATCATCATCATCAAGTGTGCATATGACATCATTAAAAACCCACTTTTCTTTAAAACATGTTAAATTCTTGTTCATTTTAAAAAACTGGTACTCTAGCTTTAGTCTTGCATTTACAAGAGCCTTAAAGGTGAGCAGTACATCATATGACGAGTCAGAAGCGTTTCTCATTTTTTTCTTCCTGGATTTATAAATTGCAAACTTGGCCTGGCCAATTAAAAAATTCATTAAAACCACATTTCTCAGGGTAGACGGTCCTAAAACACCATAAATAAAAACATTGTGATTGAAGAGGGAACCAAGCTTCACAAAGCGTTCCTGAAGGAATGTAAAAAGAGGTTGCAATCGTTCACACTCAAGGTATATATGCGGTAGGGTTTCAATGGATGCACAGAAAGGGCATAGATTAGAGTTAGCAGTAGAAAACCGGTTCAGTAAAACATTATAAGGTAAAATCCAGTGTACAAGTTTCCATTGAATATCTCCAACATACTTTGGAGTAGGCAAGAGATAAAAACTTCGCCAATTGGGGCAATTGGGGGGTATTGGGGGTAAAACATCCCGCCATCGAAGCCTCGGGTGCTCAGAAAATGTTTTTGCGTATAAAATTTTAACATACGCGTTGTACAAAGTTTTCTTTGGAAAGGTGGGAAGGGATAATGCAGTATCATCAGGGCTGTTCAGGCCAGGGGACAGATTAAGTGGCGGGCTGAAGACTAGGAGTTTGGGGAAGTCACCCGCTGTTTCCTCGGGGGGAGGGCCAAGTTCCTCGCAGGTATTACGATACGTTGTGGATATCCCTTGAAGGAACCGAGAGATGATCCTGACAGATTTTATTCCGGTTTTTTGTGCCACAGCGGCAGCACTCAGCCGGCAGCTCCCAGACTCTGTCATGAGGTCTTTCACTCGCAGCAGCTTGGCATCAACAAAACGTTGAACGAGTCCCCTATTATTCAAGCTGTTTTCCAGGAAGGGGTTGTAGCATAGGGGCTCATTCAACAACATTTCCATGTTGTATGTTGCCATTTCACGGGAAAAGGACAGGGCTTGCCAGGCGTTCATCACCCCTTGGTAAAAGGTGGGCAGCAAGGATGAATCGATTTGATGAGGGTTCATCAAGAAAAGTTCTCGGTCGTAACCCAGCTTGCATGTAAGCTGCAATATGCAGTTAGCCAGAGGCCTCCAGAGTAGGGCTTCATCTCCATATACAAGTTGGCGCACGATATGAAGCCGGAAGACCATAATCCGGCTGCGGATATCAATAAGACCTTGGCCACCTTCAGTGAGTGGTAAGTATGCCACGGGGGGTTGGAGCCAGTGTTTCCCGCTCCAGAAAAAGTCGACAATGCTCTTTTGCAGTGTAATAAGAAGGCTCCCGGGCGGTTGTAGGCATATCATCTTATGCCATAGCATAGAGGCGACAAGATTGTTAATGACGAGAGTTCTTCCGCGGTACGAAAGTTGAGAAAGAAGTCCTTTCCAGCGGGCCAGTTTTGCCATTACCTTGTCCGGTAATCCCACCTAGTTCTGCTGCTCAAAGGTGTTGTCTCCGAGGAAAATACCGGGGTATTTAATGCCACTTTTCTGCCAGTTCACTCCTCCTGGTAGGACAATTGGCGGGCAATCTCCAGGTCCTATCCAAAGGGCTTCACTCTTCTTCCAGTTTACCTGGCCTGAACAAGCCTGACAATATGTTTTTAGTGCCTGAGCCACCGCAGTGACGTCAGCACTATTTTTTATATAAATACAGACATCATCTGCATAGGCAGAGACTTTTAGCGGTGTGGTAAGAATTGATCCAGTGAAGCCAGAAATGTGCGTACGTAATTGGAGCAGAAGAGGTTCGATGGCAAGAGAGTATAAAAGTCCAGATAGCGGGCAACCTTGCCGTACTCCCCGTTGTACAGCAATGGGGCTACACAATACTTGATTAATTTTAAGAACACTGGATATATTACAATACAAAAGTTTAACGTACGAGATAAAAATAGGTCCAAACCCAAAATTCTCTAAAACTCTGAAAAGGTACATGTGGTCAATACAGTCAAAGGCTTTTCCTTGGTCAATAAAAAATAGACCAACATTCATATTAAAATTGTTACAAAACCGAATGGTATCACGGATAAGAAAGATATTATTAAAAACAGTACGTCCAGGAATACAAAAGGATTGATGTTCTCCTATTAGTACATTCATAAAAGGTTTCATTCGATTAGACAAGGCTTTGGCTAAAATTTTATAATCCGTACATAAAACAGAAATAGGACGCCAGTTCTCTATAAGTTGAGTGTCCGCTTTCTTAGGAATTAAGGTGGTGACTGCTCTCCGGCAACTCCACGGCAGTTGTCCATCCTCTAAACATTCATTCAATACCCGCAGTAGGTGAGGTCCAATGGCGTCCCAAAAAAACTGGAAAAATTCGCTAGTCAGCCCATCCAGTCCAGGGGCTTTATCAGGTTCCAAGGCCTTCAAGGCAGCGGTGAGCTCAGGTAACCTAAGAGGATCCTCCAACTGCTGCTTCTGATCCTCCGCCAATGTTGGAAGGTTAGAAACAAGTTCCGATATTGCATCCTGGTTAATGTCATGCCGCATAAACCGTTGTTTAAAATGTTTCCGGGCACATTCCCTGATTCTGCCATCTTCATAAAGGAGTTCCCCATCATGGAGCAAGCGTGTAATCATTGACGAAGAGGCCCCCCTTTTAAGGCTGAAGAAGAATTTGGTTGGAGCATCAAGGTCGTGTATGTACCTCATCTTCAGGCGCAATAAAGCATTTTGTGCTCGCCTTTCGGATATGGAATTCAGTAAGGCCGTTTTTCCATGGATTTGTTGCCTCATTCCCTGGTAGCTCACACTTGCAGTTCCCTGAAGCTGTTCCTGTAATTCCAGGATTTCATCTTCAAGTAAGGTTGTGGTTTTTCTTTCCTCTTGAACACCATACGCACGATATTGTTGGCAGAACCGTCTGATGTGCGTTTTGGCATTATCCCACCATTGTCTGAGGTTTGAGAAATTCCCTTGGGAGGCAACTAGAATATTCCAAATTTCCGGAAAAATGTCCTTAAAGGTACTATCATCAAGTAAGTTGTTATTAAATTTCCAAAAAGCACTCTTGTGTTTCGGGCAGGGGGCAGAAATTTTGAGAAATGTTGCGCTGTGGTCCGAGAATCCTGATGGGCAAATTTTGGATGACAGAACGAGGCGTTCAAGTGGAAGATTAATATAAAACTTGTCCAAGCGAGCAAGTACAATATTACCCTGAATGCATCGACACCATGTGTATTGCCTGATTGATGGGTGCTGTACCCGCCATATATCTGTCAAATTCATTTGTTTTAAAGATTTGGTGAGAGGGATTGTGGAGGCAGGATGGGGCTCTGCACTGTTCCTGTCTAGTTGGGGTTGGAGGGTGCAATTAAAATCTCCACCAATACAAACATGATTGTCTTGGTTTTTTAGGGCGTTTTGGCTGTCGAGGGACGTTAGGTGTGTCCCAAGGGCATTAAAAAAAACTCGCCGAGCTACAGGCGTACTTGGGGCATAGATATTAAAAATAGTATAGAATTTTCCACAGTAGTGGAATTCTAGGGATGCTAGGGATCCCTTGTGTATTTCGTCGAATTTAAGCGATGAAGGCGAAAAGGAGGGGCTAAGAATTATTGCGACACCGCCTTTGCGGGAGTCACCGTTACTAAAGAAGGACAGGCCGGGGAAGAGCCTACACCACTCTGCGACACAGCAGTCGTTGGCATGGGTCTCTTGCAAGAGGGCAATGTCAACTTTCTTCTGTAATAAAAAATCCCTTACTTGAACTTTACGGACAGAGCTACATCCTCCGTTAATATTCAAGCTATAAATGGAAAAACTCATTACAGCTATAAGGAGGAGTGACCACCACTCAATTTTTTGATAGCAGTTCATTCTTAGCTTTTTGCAACCACTTCTTTAAACGGTGACGTTGGGAGGAATTGAAATTAAAAACGTGGGGCCGTTTTACCATCAATCTAGCGGAATGTATAAAATCAGGTAGCTCCGGAAAAAAGGTTTCTATAACAACATTCCTTTTTCGGAATGTGTCCTTAAGAAACCTTTTTATCTCGGAGGGAGGGATTGGAGGGGTTTCTTCTTCCTTAAGGCTACCACATTCACTAACAGAGTCATCTATATCAGATGGCTCAGATGGTGTGTCACACTGGTTTTCATCATTTATCTCCTCACCGTCATCACATCCCTCCACGTTATCGGATGGGGCATAGTCCATAGAGGGAGGGGACGGGGAAGGAGAGAAATGAGCCATCTTCAGGGGAGGGGAGGGGTACTAATTTTTGCGGTTCAACCATATCAGTTTCTAGGTCAGTAGACAAGGGCGAGGATTCATCCACATCTATGTCCTCCAATACCGAGAAACGATTTTCTGTGACGAGGGACAAATCTAGGCCAGAGAGGAGGGGCTGTCGGTTTTCAGTTGTAGGTTTTTTAAAGAGATGACCGTTTTCATCTGTTGTTTGCAGATGTCTTTTTCCTTTTGGGCAGACTAATTGAAACTCGTCCTGGTTAGTGGGAAGAGATTGCAAGGGTTTGGGGGGAGGGGGGGGGGGGAGGGAGGACGTGATCATCGGGAGGGGATTCCCATCGGCTACCACGGCGGGAGAGGTAGGATCAGTTATAGCAGGCAACAAGCTGTGATTGGACGATGTCGCCTGGGGGGTGAGATCTATCGTTAACAGGAGATGGCTGCAATTAGATCCTTCAGTAGAGGGAGGGGCCCCTGTTTGAAGGGGAGGGGAAGGGGGGAGGGGAAGGGGGTACGGCGGGGGGGGGGGGTTTGGATTGGTGGTAAGAGGGCTTGGGTCGATGGTGGGAAGGTTCGGGTCGGTGGTGGGAGGGCTTGGTTCGGTGGTGGGAAGGTTTGGTTCGGTGGTGGGAAGGCTTGGGTCGGTGGTGGGAAGGCTTGGGTCGGTGGTGGGAAGGCTTGGGTCGATGGTGGGAAGGCTTGGGTCGGTGGTGGAAGGGTTTGGATCGGTGGTGGGAAGGTGGGGGGGTTGCTTATTCCCGGTTCGGAGGGGAGGTTGCACTTGTGGAGAATTCTCTTTTCGGGGGCAGTCATGCTTAACATGCCCAAATTGTCCGCAGCCAAAACATTTTAGAACGTTGGTGGACACGTACACTGTATATTCGTTCTGTTGATGTTTTAATTTTATTATAAGGTTTAAATCCTTCTGGGAATTTTTTTAAATCATAAACACTTGCCGCCGGAATGAAACCACGTGCCTTAAATCGTTGTTTCGTGACCCGAAGGGAATCATGGAGATACGAGACACGATGGTACCGTATCGGGACAACTCTTTAATTAGTACATCGTCGGATACAAATGGGGGGCAATTTGATATCACGACTTTTATCGCTGGGCTATCTAGTGGGGAAATCATTACAAATAAATCTGGATCGATTGTCAAACCCTGTTCGACAATTTGTGGGACACAATCCACGTCGGACAAAAAAATAACGATCGGCTTGTTCATCCACGAAGCGGCAACAACCTTGTCGATCCCGACAACACGACCGGTTGCGAGGACAACGTCCTCGACACTAACCTCACGTTCCGGAGGTACACAAAAGAACCCGTGCTGACGGGTCAGGCTCTGAAAGGCCGTAAATCGAGATAGTGCAGCTGCCATGCTGGAACAGCTGCACCTACAACCCCTCCCCAACTCGGGGAGGGTGAATATATAATATAATCTTTCCTACCCGAACTCTGGGAATGGGAAGCAATCAGACCTCTCCGATTTCCCTAACTTCGGAAAAGGGAGGCAACAAAACAAACTGAAGGAAAGATAAACGAAAGGAAAAAAAGGAAATAGAGGTTTAAGATGAAGGAGCAAGCACCGATCGGGCGACGCCCAAAAACGGCGAACCCTTACCAGCGATCACCCTGTGCTCTCCGGCTCTCTCTCCCGTCTCAACGTATATGGGAATCACCAGGAAGACTCCACGAACAGGCACAAGGACATAGAGGGGGGAAAACGGGGGGGGTGGGGGGGGGAATGGAGCAACAACACAGAGCACTCACAGGCCTCCACAAGCAGACGCCATGACAGTACAACCAGCATACAAACGGCCAGCAGGTGGCGTCAGAGAGAGAGAGAGAGAGAAAAAGAAAAAGAGAAAGAGAAAGAAAAAGGGAAAGAAAATGAGAAAGAAAAAGAAAAAGAGAAAGAGAAAGAAAAAGACAAAGAAAAAAAAGAAAAAAAAAAAGAGAAAGAAAAAGAGAAAGAAAAAGAAAAAGAGAAAGAAAGAGAGAGAGACAGAGAAAGAGAGAGACAAGAGGGAAAGGGCCGGTCCATGGGGACCTATCGGCACTCTGACCGTGACCGCACTGCGCTGACGAATCCGCAGCAGGGAAGAATGGGGAAGATTTGGTCCCCGACTTGCGTTGGGAGGGTAGAACCACCACGAAGAGGCATCCCCGATAGTTGTGGCACATTCGGTTTAGCCATTGTGTCATTTTGTCGTGTCTTGAATGATTCCTCAGAAACATAACTGTTTTATTCGTGATTTGTCCAAATTGGCCACTTCATAAGAGTGTGCATTGTGCCATGGATTACCCGGCACTCGTTATGTTCAAGCATTGCCAAAAGAATATGAAACTAAACATTCTTGTGTATCTTGTGAGAAACTTCACCACCTCTATGTCGGTGAAGGTACTTTGTGCACTACTCGAGGGAGCCATTACACCCTGGAGTAGTATGTAATGGATCAAATGCCCAGTACATTGTGTGCAAATGCACTCGAGGGCCAAGTTATACTGAGGATTCCTACAATATATCGCAAAAATCACTTTTTTGTGGCGTTTCTGGTATCGGCAAGCATTGCAAAGTGGATCACGTGACTAAATGTGCATGAGAATGAGCTTGGCAACAGAGGTTGTCAAGAGAATCTGTGAATGAAAAATTTGGCAAAGCAATGAATGAACCTTTCGCTCTTTGATTGGTTATTGTATGTCGTCACTCATCATAACTAAAAGGCATCGTAAATTGATGCCAAGCCTCTGCCATAATTCCCTTTGATTGACCAAATTTTTTTTTACAGTTAACAACAAAATGTCAACAATATTTTACAGCAAGAACTATTATATTATTATTATTATTATTATTATTACTTAGGAAAATCGAAAATATACTTTTTCAAGTACATTTGTTGGTCTTGTGCATTACTCTGTCTGTCTGCCTGTCTGTTTGTCTGTTTGTGTCTGCTTGTCTGTTTCTGTCTGTCTGTTTGTTTGTATGTCAATCGCCTACATGTCACAATTTAAACCGATCTTTATGAAACTTCACCAAATGATAGAGTTTGCCATAAGAAAGAAGTCTATTGATTTTGAGGTCAAAAGGTCAACATAGGTCAAAGGTCAACAACTTTGTCAAATTTTAAAATCGTCAATTTTCATCCGATTGACTTGAAATTTGAACAGTATTTGCATATCGGATCACTGAATTCAACCACCAATTGTTTTTGTGGTAAACATAGGCCAAAAGGTCAATATAGGCCAAAGGTCAATAACTTATTTTAGGGATTTTGCAAGTATTGTTCTATGCACAATATATTTCTTTATTTATTTATTATATCATTTCTTTTTGTGCAGTCCGCATTGTTGTTTCCTTTTTATCGGACTTCATTAGACGAATTCATTCATTCCTTAGACGAGCCGAGGTTTCAACGTCTTTTTACATTTACATGACTGAATTCTCCCCTTGCACCTTCAAAACTTTTCAGACAACGCAAGTCAGGGGCCAAATTTTCCCCAAGATTTTTGTTGACAGCAGTGAACTTTTGTAGAAATCCTTAGGATTCTAGGAGGCAATACAAACACAGTGTATGAGATTTGATTTGATTTTGATTTGATGCATTTGATTTTGGTAGATTTGATTTGGTCGATTTTATTTTGATCCTTTGATCACTCAGGCCGACTGGCACGGTCTTCAAGCAGCCATCAATCACCTGGACTGGTCTCCCATCTCTACTGCCTCTGACATCAACTCTTCCTGGAAATTCTTCCAAACTAAACTGCTCTCTCTCATGCACAGATGTATCCCATCTCATCTTCAGTTGTCATACCCTTCCTCCCATCCATGGTACATGCAATCTTGTGGTGAGGCAGTTGCCCTGAAACAACTTATCTTTGCCTCTTGGAAGACTAATCCAACTGAAGGAAATCTAAGTTCCTTTAACAAAGCTCGGAAAAAGTGTGTGTCCACCCTCAGGAGAGCGCGGAAACAATATCTCTCTACTCTCAAAACTGAACCCTCAAACCTGTCTCCTTCCTCCAAATCCTGGTGGCGTCTGGTCAAATCTGTTTCTGGTGTTTGTTCCCCCTCCATCCCCTCCCTTACCTCAAATGGCTACACAGTTGACACCGCACGTGACAAAGCCGAATGCCTCAACTCTGTGTTTGCCTCAAAATATTGTGTCCCAAACTCATCTCTCTCTGTACCCACCTTTCCCAGCCGAACCCAGCTGCTCCTGGACTCTGTGTCCTTCTCTCTTGACAAGGTGGAGAAGTTTTTGTCAAACCTCGCCTCTGATTATGCTACTGGACCAGACGGCACCAGCCCACGGGTCCTAAAATCCTGCTCTGCCTCTCTTTCACACCCTCTCTCTGTTCTCTTCACCCTTTTTTTTTGCTCAAGGTCATCTGCCATCTGCTTGGAAATCAGCCAACATTACCGCTTTACACAAAAAATGTGCAAAAACAGATCCTTGCAACTACAGACCAATCAGTCTGCTCCCAATAATCAGCAAGGTCATGGAATCAATCGTCGCTTCTGATATCAAATCCTTTCTCTTCTCCAATGGCTTGATCTCGGATCATCAATTTGGATTCAGACCAGGTCATTCTACTCTGGACATGCTGCTTCTGCTGTCTCAACAGTGGATGGAGGTCCTTAATGCCAAACAGGAAATCAAAGCTGTCTCCCTTGACATATTACGTGCCTTCGATAAGGTCTGGCACCCAGCTCTGCTCACCAAACTCTCCTCCTATGGTATCCATAGAAATCTTCACGCATGGCTTGCGAACTTCCTCTCTGGTCGTAGTCAACGTGTGGCCCGGAATAGATTTCTCTCATCTCCCCTTCCTGTTCTGACTGGAGTTCCCCAAGGTAGTGTTCTGGGCCCTTTGCTTTTTCTGGTATTCATCAATAATCTCTCCGACTCTCTGGAAAATCCTCTCTATCTCTTTGCTGATGACTCCACTCTCTGCCGCTCCATTCCTCATCCCTCAGATCGGCAGTCTGCAGCCTCCTCACTCTCTGCAGACCTCGACAAAATCACAGAATGGTCAAACAAGTGGAACATGTCTTTCAATCCTGACAAATCTCACACTCTTACTATGACTCTCGGAAAATACCATCTGGACAACCCTCCCATCTACTTTCTCCTCAATCCTCTCCAATATGTTCTGTCACTCAAGCTATTGGGTCTCACTATCTGCCATGATCTTTCCTGGGAAAACCGCATTTCCAAGCTGACCTCCAAAGCCAGTCGCCGACTGGGTATCACCCATCGTGCGAAGTCCTTCCTTGGCACACCTGAGCTCCTCACCACATACAAGGCTTTCATCCGCAGCTCTATGCAATACTGCTTTCCCCTCTGGGCTGCTCCTTCCTAACACCCAGCTCACCTTCACGCTGTTGAAACCAAAGCTTTCAGGATCATCGGAATCTCCCGCGATGAAGCTGATTCTGAGGACCTTTCACTCACTCACCACAGGCAGGTTAGTGGTCTTTCTGTCTTCTACCGACTCCTCTCTGGCCTAGCTCCCCCAGCTCTGTCTGTGCTCTGTCCCCTAAATATTCCTACAGGTCGCACAAGATCTGAATGAAACCCTCTTATGGTTAAACTGCCAAAATCAGGACTCTCTGCTCACCTTCACTCCTTCATTCCTCTTTTCTCCCACCTCTGGAACAAACTCCCTCACTCTATTCAATCCCACTCCTCCCTCCAGGTCTTTAAAACAGCTATTCACCACTATCTCTTATCTTCCCTCATCCAAACCTTTGATCTTTTCTACCCCCGTTAATTCACCCCAGATCCACTTTTTTGAAATTCCGACTTCTTTCCTCGAAGTTCCAGCAATTTCCATGTGTTTTTTTTTCCTCTACCACCCCCTCCCCCTCCTCCTCCTTCCTGTGCCTCCTCCCCCCCAAGCCCTCTCCCTCCCACAGATCTCCCGACTGTCCATGTTCTCTACTGTTGTGTTTGTGTGCTTCCCTCTCTCTCCCCATCTTGTCTCCCGCTCCCTTTATCTTATGTTTTACGTGTCCGTTTGTCTTTTTGTGATTATTGTTAGCTCTTACATGAGCCTCGATCTTGCATACAAAAAAAAACAACCTTTGACCAATTTCCTTGAAAAAGTTCCTGATTTAGATGTTGCAGTTTTATCGGCATGTGTAGCGAGTTTTCAAGTTGTCATTTCCACATCCTCTCCCTGCGTCTTTGAGCCCAATCTGTACATCGAAAACCTGTGATGGGATTTTCCGCTGGAAGATATTTGGCCTTGGCGTGGAATTCAAACACCTGACTGCATGTCGTGTTTTGGTAAAACCGTGTCGTTCACGTACAATAAATGTCAAGAAAACATCACAGAACACCGCGCGGAGGAGCCAAATTAAAGCTCAAGTCGAAACCACATTGCACCCTCTTTTTACGCATTGTTTAATTTTTAATTATTTTTCCCCTGGTCGTGTAAAGTCGAATTCTTAATCTTCTGCACTCCATCCTGATGGATATTTCTCGCCCCATTAACTCTCATCCCATTTGCAAAATCTAGTTTCAGAGTTTCTAGAGACAGTAAAGTACATTCTAAAAAGGTCACACGGCTAGAAGATGTGCTCCGGACAGGCTTTAGCAGCGTATGGTGTCACAAAGAGTACATGTTATTAAAATCACAAATCCGAGCTCGCTGTCATCTCGTCATTTCACCACCAAGGTTTTTATTCCCTCGATGAAAGGCTCACCGGAAGGTGAACTGACCTTGGTAGGACGAAGCTTGCTCTTCTGCTCGATTACTGTCTTTACCAAGGAGAATTTCCAGAAACAAAATGCATTCCTAGAAAAAGAGTGTCCAATCAAATCGATAATTATGATGCAACACACACACACACACACACACACACACACACACACACACACACACACACACACACACACACACACACACACACACACACACAATTATATACATTTGAACAGTAAGGCTATTTCTATTGTATTACATTAATATTTGAAGGATGTTATAAATGATGCACATTGAACAACACCTTTTGCTTAATGAATTTACTTTAATCACAAACCTGAAAATAGTTGTTTACAAAAAGTATACCCAAAGAACTTTAGTAAATCACAGGTAATTGAACGATTTTCTGACTGTGACAATCATAAGCTGGGATCTGTTCTTTACTGAGATTAAAAAAAACAGTTCAGAACCTCTCCAAACATGGGTCCACAACCTCTGCAGTGGGTCCACATTAGTAGATTCATGATCTCAGCTGTGTCCATACAGTCAGTCAATCAATCTGTTTCTAACCTTCTACTTTTAGCATATGGTACATATAGTATCTTGCATTACCAGTAAGACCTTGTAGATTACATGGACATTACCCAGCACGTCCATTTTACTTACCACTGAGTCAATGTATTAATTAATATCCATAAACTGACATTTTAATGGATTTACCACGTTCACCCCGAGTAACCACTAAAAATGCTTTAAAATGTATTTATTCGACTTCTTCATCAATTGGAAACATATAGAAACAGTATGGTGAATTTATTGTGCAAATGAGCATGGTGGGTTTATTAAACAAATCCAATATAATCTCGCTGATGAAACTCGGTAGAGCGCACACCTCCGCCAGGCTGAACAGTTTACGTTTTGTATCCCACTGATAGGCCGGATCTGGATTCGGACCTGAACCTAAATCGAATCGGCTTGCTCTTTACCTGTCACCTGACCAAGTTTTGTCATAATCCGTCCTCAACTTTTTGAAATGTTTTGCTACTTATCGTTTTTGGCCCCATCACTCAATGCGGAAGAATCACTTTAAGAATTAAAGAATTCTTGTATCCGGATCCGAACTTCACCAAAATTTAATCAACGCTCCCTTGTCACGTGAGATACCTGTCCACCAAATTTAGTTCGAATCCGGCCGCAATTTTTTGAGATATCCTGCTCACAGACAGACAGACAGGGTTGAAACATAACTTGCGGAGAGTTAACAAACAATGCAGTGGATCTGGTCTTTTATAAATCGATTTGTTCTAAATTAGTGAAATCATGCATTTTTTTCTTGCACCTTATCTTTTTTTGTTTTGTTTTTGTCTAGGGACCGTAATGGAGTCGACACACACACACACACACACACACACACACACACACACACACACACACACACACACACACACACGTTTTTTTAGGAGACACCACCTCCTTACTGGATGGCTGTTGTCCCTGCTGGAGCTCATCCACCCTTTGCCAGGTGTTGTTTTTGGTCCTGGCAAGGTGTCACAGTCACCGTCCCCACTAGCAAGGCCAGTGAGCGGTGTCGGTTTGGTCACTGCCAACCCGACAATGTGGCAGGTAGCACTGGGTTACAGGTTACCAGTGGAAGTCCCAAAAGACTGACCTGACAGAAAAACCTGACTTGTATGGGCAGATAATCCTCCAATAGTTGTCTTAAGTAAATCTGGCCCATGTGATACAAAATATTCCACTAAAGGCCGAAATAGTTTTTCATAACATCGTCGGCGTTTAAAGAGCAATAAAGGAGTTAAAACTGTTTGCTGTGAGATCGAGGGTTTTGACACGCTTTAATCCAGGCAATCTACCGTGAAAAAGGCCAAACCTCGAACAAATTGCCAAATAAGTTATTTTAATTACAAAAAATAGCTTAAATATTGTTGAATAATATACTAAAAATGTAGATAAATCGACTTGGTGGAGAATTTTGAAATTTATCCTTAAATATAGGATATATATGGGGATACTCCAGCAAGTATATGGGGATACTCCAGCAAGTATATGGGGATACTCCAGCAAGTATATGGGGATACTCCAGCAAGTCGTGAATTCAAAATTCAAAAACTTTATACTTTATGTTAAAGATGTAAGTGGACGTTTGTCATCTAATCCCTACGAGACATGTGTTGTGAAATACGACTTAAAGGCAGTTAATTCATTATTATTCAAGAAACTCGGCTATCCGGTCTATTTTGTCTGGATAGACGAAGTAGCCTAAACGTAATTTGGTGTCTGTCTCTGTCTGTCTGTCTGTCTAATTAATTTTACCACGATACAATCGGCCATTACTTATCCAATCTCAACCAAATTTGACCGAAGGACTAAGGGTCACACGATGAAGGTTGTAGCAAATTCATTTGAGCCCCCTCCTCAAGAGGGGTTTTCCCTGCCAATGGGGTTGCGTGTTGAGGTGTACATCCATGTTAACATAGCTTTATCATGGCGTTTTTCCAAGGCCACTTCTAATAACAAAACTATTGTTAATAGCAAAATATTAATGCTATTACAAAACAATATTAATACTAAATAGTATGACTCGGCGCGCTCCGCGCGCCTCACCACATGTCGTTTCAGAGGGATAGGCATCTTTGACCATTTCGGTGTATTTTGGGTCTTCAGGGTCTTTTGGGTCTTCATTGTGTTTTGGGTCTTCAGGGCCATTTGGGTCTTCAGAGTCGTTTGGATCCTCTGGGCCTTTAAGGATATTTTGGGTCTTTGGGGTGTTTTGGTTCTTCGGGGTCTTTGGAGTCTTTGGGGTCTTTTGGATCTTAGGTGTCTTCAGGGGTTTTTAGGTCTTAAGGGTCTTTTGGTTCCTCTGGGTCTTCTGGGTCTTCGGGGTGTTTTGGGTCTTCAGGGTGTTTTTGGTCTTCGGGGTGTTTTGGGTCTTCAGGGTATTTTGGGTCTTCAGGGTGTTTTGTGTCTTTGGGGTATTTTTGGGTCTTTGGGGTCTATTGGGTCTTCAGGGCCATTAGGGTCTTCAGGGTATTTTGGAGCCCCAGGGCCTTTAAGGGTATTTTGGGTCTTCGGGGGCTTTTGGGTCTTTGGAGTCTTTTGGGTGTTTTTGGTCTCCGGGGTATTTTGGGTCTTCAGAGTCTTCAGAGTCTTTTGGAGTTATCCACCGATTGCGTTTCACGTCAACCAGTAAGATCGAAAGAAAAAGAAGCGAATCCAGAGGTGTGGGAAAATAACGTTAGGCTGGAGACCAAACCTGAAATTGAAAGATTTGCATTATGCCTATTTTACTGCAGGGGTTCCAGGAATACACACAAAAAATCGTTGCGATCAGTGCAGCCGTTTTTGCAGTACCCAGGACAATAACATTCGGCGGGAGTCCAAACCTGAAAATGCTGGAGACCAAAGCTGAAATTGGAAAAACAATATGGCCTGTTTTACTCCAGAGGGTCCCAGGATTACCCACCATTTCATTGCGATCGGTTCAGCCGTTTTTGTGGTACCTGGGAACGGACGGACGGACGGACATTTGGTGAATTATAGTAAGATAATATCCCGTCTCACCAAGGGGTTTTTCCTCCTTTAACAAACACCATGTTAACGTGTAAAAAATACCTTATCGTGCTGTTTTGGTGGGAGCACCCCTACCAGAATTAAAAATATTAGGAACCACAAACATGTATGATTACCTTTTCAAACAGTCGCTAATGCTGTTTAACACAAAACTGAAAGAAATTTGTAGGAATCCTGACATCAGTCGATGCTTATCACATTGACGAACGCGCCTGATAAAAGATCTACTGTAGTCTATGTACCCCACAACGGTTAACAACGTGACCCTTCCTGCCGCTAATGTCGAGATCTTCCAAGGCATTTTTCTTGGTGTTTTTCCAAAGCCACTTCTCATTACAAAAGTAATAACAACACCTATGATAATGGCATAATATCAATGATATTATGAAACAATATCCCCACTCACAAAGGGGTTTTGTGAGTGGGGATATTGCCCTCCGCCCCCCCCCCCCCCTCCCCCCACCACCCTCACAGAAGTAAATTTTATTATGGGGAATTTATAATGGTGAGTCACGGTCTGATATTTTCAATGATCTGTTCTAACATAAGTAATAGTAATAATAATTGGCAATAATAAGAAGGATAATAACATGATGCCCCCTGCTGCTCCTGTAATGAGCGGGTGGACTAGCATACAGAAAACCAAAAACTGCCAGATGAAAGACCAAACTAATTTGCACAGCCAACACTCTACATTCTACAATATCCACTGGCAATTCCAGGCCATGTTTCTTGCAGGTACACCTTTTTATCACAATCTGCTTTACAGTTACACCATATCACTCGAAGAAGAACTTCTGGAGCTGGTGGTAGATCTGTTGTTCGAGGTTTAAGCTTACCCTTAATTTGTACCCATCCCCAGTCTTCTGGATCCATGATGATAGATTTCCCTATCTACTGTTGGGATATCCACTGAAGATGCACACGAGTAGCATGCTCCAACTGCTGTTGGACGGGGTGTGTGCACCTGCGCAAAGATAGAACCACCTTATCACAGAACCTTCAGTAACATAGGACTCACCAGGTACTGCAGGTAACGCAGTAGTCTAAGCCCTCAACAATCATTCCATTGTATAAACAAGTGAGAGCTTCCTCGCCAACTGGTGTCATCTCCGCCATAGAAACTTATCTGCAGAAAACTTCAGCCTGTTTCCTGAAATGAATGTCGTTTTTTATTTTCCTGAGAACCACTCCTCTCCCAATTCCGAACAGGCATAATGTTGTATCACAGCCAACAACTACATGAACGAATGACAGAAGAAATCATTGTCTAGACCCAAAGATTTTTGTAGTTGGCAGATAGTCCAAATTTTTGCCTTTCTGGCTTTCTGGTCTTTCCTTCTGACTTGAGAAAAAGACCAAATATGGTGGCTTGGCATGAAAGCAAAGCAAAGAAGGACAAGGAGACCTGTGTCCTCTCCAATGACAGTAGTTGTACATTTGGAAACACTGTCAACTGCTGCCTGGGCAATACGGAGGGTCTGCATCACCTTCTGCATAAATAGTCTGGCAACCATTATCCTGAAGTTTCCTGCTAACATGTTGATGAATCTCTGTTTATTAGTGTGGTTAGCCAATAATTGTTCCTTCTTTGACTTGATTGACATATATTCAATAAAGTTAGCCTGAGTGCCAACAACACCTCCTGAACACCTTCGATGTGTAATATCCTTTATGGTTGGGCCTGCCTCATAGACATCAAAGGAATGATTGGACTCGAGTATGTAGTATATCTATGTCTATGTTTGTAGTATGTCTATGTGCATACTACAAACAGCACTGAATGTTGAATTTCTCGGCCACGGGAATCGTTGAAGTGATCCACCTTGTATTACATACAACATTTCTTCCACTGATGGTACAGACATTCCGACCCCTTTTCCCAGAGTCCCACAATCCATAGTCCACAGTGCTTCAGCAAGTGCATGTTTATTGGACTGTTTTAGTGGGCCAGATGGTTCAAATAGAGAAGATGGTGGGCAAGAAAGTTTGTATTTGAAAATGCCTGCAATGTTTTCAAATAGCATATAACATTAATAGATCGCGATATGACATTTGCAGAATCGTGATATAACATTTGCAGAATCACAATATAACATTCGCAGAATCGCGATATGGCATTCGCAGAATCGCGATATAACATGCGCAGAATCTCGATATGACATTCACAGAATCAAGATATAACATTCAAAGAATGAAGATATAACATTCGCAGAATCACAATATAACATTCGCAGAATCACAATATAACATTCGCAGAATCGCGATATGACATTCGCAGAATCAAGATATAACATGGGCAGAATCGCGATATGACATTCACAGAATCAAGATATAACATTCGCAGAATGAAGATATAACATTCGCAGAATCGTGATATAACATGCGCAAAATCACGATATGACAATCGCAGAATCAAAATATAACATTCGCAGAATCAAGATATAACATTTGCAGAATCGCGATATGACATTCGCAGAATCGTGATATAACATGCGCAGAATCGCTATATAACATTGACAGAATGGCGATATAACATTCACAGAATCGCGATATAACATTCACAGAATCATGATATAACGTTCGCAGAATCGCGATATAACATTCATAGAATCATGATATAACATTCACAGAATCGTGATATGACATTCACAGAATCATGCTATAACGTTCGCAGAATCACAATTTAACATTTGCAGAATCGCGATATAACATTCACAGAATCAAGATATAACATTCGCAGAATGAAGATATAACATTCGCAGAATCGTGATATAACATGCGCAAAATCACGATATGACAATCGCAGAATCAAAATATAACATTCGCAGAATCAAGATATAACATTTGCAGAATCGCGATATGACATTCGCAGAATCGTGATATAACATGCGCAGAATCGCTATATAACATTGACAGAATGGCAATATAACATTCACAGAATTGCGATGTGACATTCACAGAATCGCGATATAACATTCACAGAATCGCGACATAACATTCACAGAATCACGATATAACATTCACAGAATCATGATATAACGTTCGCAGAATCGCGATATAACATTCATAGAATCATGATATAACATTCACAGAATCGTGATATGACATTCACAGAATCGCGCTATAACGTTCACAGAATCACAATTTAACATTTGCAGAATCGCGATATAACATTCACAGAATCGTGATATAACATGCACAGAATCGCGATATGACATTCGCAGAATCGTGATATAACATTCACAGAATCGCGATATAACATTCACAGAATCGCGATATAACATTCACAGAATCGCGATATAACATTCGCAGAATTGTGATATAACATTCACAGAATCGTGATATGACATTCACAGAATCACGAAATAACATTCACAGGATCGCGATATAACATTCGCAGAATCACAATTCAACATTTGCAGAATTGCGATATAACATTCGCAGAATCACGATTCAACATTTGCAGAATCGCGATATAACATTCGCAGAATCACCATTTAACATTAGCAGAATCGTGTGTAGACATTATAGATCCCACTGTACTGTTTCAAAACAATCTAGGCCTCATGTGTGCCACTACATCAGCTAAATTCTGCATTGACTCCCCTTTTAAGTGCAATGGAAAACCACCCAATCATTTGCTTCGACAGCCCTGGCAACATGGCAAACCACCTTACACGACCCTTTTACATATTAAAATCCTATATACAGTCACGTGAAAAAGTAAGTACACCCCATGTAAAGTTTTGACTTTTTCAACATATTTCAACATACAGCTATTTGATCTTCATTTCAACAATATTGATAGATAAAGGTGATATAATATAACAAATATCATGAAACATTTACATTTTGTTGTCCATTGTATAATTTAAATAAACATAAATGCAAATTTTGCATGTGGAAAAAGTAAGTACACCCCGACATTTATCACTACTTCAAATACCTAAAATTAGAATCAGGTGCACCAGCTCAGGTGCAAATGATTAGAACATCGTCAGAGAGGATCTTGGAGGAACCTGTCTTATTTAAACCTCAGACATTTAGTTTGGTTTGCTCTTTGTTGTTGAAGTGTGCGGCGTCACCATGCCTAGATCAAAAGAGCTCTCTGAGGCCTTCAGAAAGAAGGTTATAGATGCCTACGAGTCTGGGAAGGGATTTAGAAAGATCTCCAAACAATTTGAAATCAATCATTCGACTGTCCGCAAGATCATCTACAAGTGGAGAAGATTCCAAACAACTGCCAACTTGTTCAGGCCAGGCCGCCCCAGCAAGTTCAGCCTGAGAGGAGACCGCAAGATGCTGAAAGAAGTCTCTAAGAACCCCAGAATGTCATCACGGGACCTACAGGTAGCTCTTGCCACTGTTGATGTCAAAGTGCACGAGTCTACCATTAGAAAGAGGCTGCACAAATTTGATCTACATGGGAGGTGTGCCAGGAGGAAACCTTTGCTGTCCAGAAAGAACATCAGGGCAAGACTAAAGTTTGCCAATGAACACCTCGGCAAAGACCAGCACTTCTGGAACAATGTGCTCTGGACAGATGAGTCAAAGGTAGAGCTATTTGGCCACAGTACCAGAAGACATGTTTGGCAAAAACCAAAGACAGCATTTAACCACAAGAACCTGATACCAACTGTAAAGCATGGTGGTGGAAATATTATGGTTTGGGGCAGCTTTGCTGCATCAGGGCCTGGGCGGCTCACCATCATAGAATCCACTATGAATTCTTCATTGTACCAGAGGGTGCTTGAGGATAATGTGAGGCCATCTGTCGGAAAGTTGAAGCTCAACCGAAGGTGGACCTTGCAACATGACAATGACCCTAGACATACCAGTACATCCACCAAGGAATGGCTGAAAAGAAAGAAATGGAGGGTTCTGGAATGGCCAAGTCAAAGCCCGGATCTAAATCCCATCGAGATGTTGTGGGGGGATTTGAAACGAGCTGTGCATGCAAGAAACCCCTCAAACATCGCACAGCTGAAAGAATTCTGCACGGAGGAGTGGGCAAAAATTTCTCCCAGTCGATGTCAGAGACTGATATGCAGGTATAAGAAACGCCCACTTGAGGTTGTTTCTGCCAAAGGGGAAATTTCTGCCAAAATACCACCTATTCGAGCCAAGGGTGTACTTACTTTTTCCACATGCGAAATTTGCATTTATGTTTATTTAACTTATACAATGGACGACAAAATGGAAATGTTTCATGATCTTTGTTATATTCTATCATGTTTATCTATCAATATTGTTGAAATGAAGATCAAATCGCTTTATGTTGAAATATGTTGAAAAAGTCAAAACCTTACACGGGGTGTACTTACTTTTTCACGTGACTGTAGCTTGTCCCTGTGTCCTCGCATTAGGAGATGTAGAACATTCTCGCTGACATTACCTGCTTACTATATACAGGTGCTCGTCCCACTCCCACGAACACCTTTTCTTGGAATGTGAGCTCGAACAATGGATTACTATTACACAGCCTCGATCTGACCGTAGCATGGTAATTACCTTACTCAGGCGACCTGCACTGCCTCCTCGTCACTTGATATGGTTCAGTAAGCTGTCCCCGAAAGTCGAAAAGAACAATTCCCAGGTACACAGCGGTACCCTTGATCACGAGGATCCACCGAACCACACTTGGTCATCACACCTGGGCGCTTTGGGAAATGTAAGTGAAAAGATTGCATTTGTATCGGTGCAGCATTAAAATACCTGCAGGGGACACGGTGGTGTTAATGAATGATTGCGGCGATTCAATGTTACATGTGGAAAACAACAGGTGTCTGTATAATTAAAATAATATTAATTTTGTCCACGATGACTTGATTAATTTCATTAATCACTATGACAAGCTCGAGTAGGCGACATTACCTGCTTCATGAAATACAGTCGTGGCCAAAAAATATTGGCACCCTTGAACTTTTCCAAATAACTCACAATTTTCTCGAAAAATAAGTTTAAATTGACAAAAGTATTTTTTCTCCACAATTCTTTATTTCACTGTTAATATTACAGAACCTTTGTTTTTGATTCAGAACTTAATATGCCCTTTTAAATCAGAAAATAAAAACAAAATGGCATTGACAAAATTATTGACACCCTAGACTTAATATTTGGTATCACAGACTTTGGACAAAATAACTGCAGTCAAGTCCTTCCTATGGCCATGAATGAGCTTCCTATGCCTTTCTACTGGAGTTTGGCCAAATCTGCTTGTGCAAACTGCTCCACTTCTCCCAGATTTGAAGGGTAACTTCTCCCAACTGCTGTTTTCAGATCTCCCCACAGATGTTCAATGGGATTTAGATCTGGACTCATTGCAGGCCACTTCAGAACAGTCCAGTGTTTTGTCTAGAACCATGCCTGGGTGCTTTTTGAAGTGTGTTTGGGGTCATTGTCCTGCTGCAAGACCCATGACCTTTGACGGAGACCCAGCTTTCTGACACTGGGTTGAACATTGCGCTCCAAAATGCCTTTGTAATCTCCTGATTTCCTGATGCCCTGCACACATTCACGGCACCCAGTGCCAGAGGCAGCACAGAAACCCCAAAACATCACTGAACCTCCTCCATGTTTGATTGTAGGGAAGGTGTTCTTATCTTTGAAGGCTTAATTTTGTTTTCTGTAAACAGAGAGATGATGTGCTTTCCAAAAAACTCTAATTTGGTCTCTGTCCACAGGACATTCTCCCCGAAGGATTTTGACTTGTTCAGGTGTGTTTTGGCAAATTCCAGTTGGGCTTTCTTATGTCTTTCTCTCAGCAGTGGGGTCCTCCTGGGTCTCCAACCATAGAACCCCCTTTCATTGAGGTGGTGATGGATGGTGCGAGTTGAAACTGTCGTACCTTGTGTCTGAAGGTCAGCTTGAATCTGTTTGGCAGTTGATCAAGGTGCTTTCTCCACCATTCGAACAATTCTTCACTCCAATCTTCGATCAAGTTTTCTCTTGCAGCCACGTCCAGGGAGGTTGGCTACAGTGCCATGGACCTTAAACTTCCTGATGACATTGCTTATGGTGGACACAGGAACATCATGGTCTCTGGAGATGGACATGTAGCTTGTCAGATGGACATGATTGTCCATGCTTGGCTACAATCTTGTGTCTGACCTCCTCAGACAATTCCCTGGTTTTCTTTCTTTTCTGCATACTCATTGTGGTACACACAGTCACACAAAACAGCAGAATGACTCCTTTTCTCGATTCAAACTGGTTGAATGAGTGATTTTTATATTGCAGGCACCTGCAACTCGTCATAGGTGAGTTCAATTCCAAAGTAAAGGAGAATCACCTGCTTGAAATCTAATGATTTCTAACAACTTCAAAAAGGTGCCAATAATATTGTCCGGGCCATTTTTGGATTTCTGTGTGGAATAAGCTCGGATTTCGTTATTTTTTTCAGCTTTTTTTGTTTGTTTTTTTCCACTTCAAACCAAATGCCTAGGTCACACATAGGCGGATATTTTGGCGACTACCGGCGACTGCCGGCGATCAAGATTTTTCGGCGACTACTGGCGATGTCGGGCGGTCAAATATGGTCAGGCGGCAGTATGGCGACTGCAGGCGGGCACATTGTGCCTGCATTGCGACGACGCCCCGAGTGGGATGGCGACTGTCGAAGATCGACGACGACTGCATTGCGGATGCACGGCGGCAGCGTGGCGACAGTCTGGCGGCTAGATTACGACCGATGGCGGATCGCGGCGACTGCATTGGGGCCGGGTGGCGGTTTACTCCGACCGTCCGCAAGACTGCAATAAGACCGCCGGCGATTGGAGACGATTCACACATGATGATTGTGTGATCACACACAATCATTCACACATGATTCACACATCAAGAGACGATGTCTACACCGAACCTGCCACCAGCTGACGATGACGATGACTCTGGCAGTCAGGATTATTGACACATTAGTGATTACTTGTGGATATTTGTGCTATTGGATACTTGTGCTGTGCTATTGGATACTTGTGCTATGAACATTGTGATTCATTATTGGATACTTGTGCTATGAACAAATTTGTATTTAATATGAACAAATAAATTTGTTTGTATTAAATATAAATTTCAAAAATCACTGTTTCGTCCTCGCTACAGGCACTCATCAGACGGCTAAAGCTACCGTTACAGTGTTTCTATTTTGCATTTTTTAAAAAAATCTTTATTTCTCTATTTTACATTTCACTTTATTCATTTCAATGATGTATGACATGAAGCATAAAGATGTTTGATGTACAATAAGAAAGTTAATAAAGATGTATCATTGTAATGTAATAATCAAACTTTTCTGCAGGGAGAGAGAATGGAAATAAAGTCCAACAAATTATTTCCACTGGTCCCAAGTCCCATAAACAAAGTTTCCAAAGGATCAAAGTCCCAAAAATAAAGTTCCCAAAAGTCCCAAGTCCAAACAATAAAGCCATATCCTTGTCGGCACCACAGGACCTCACTCCACGGAGACCCTCACACCATCCTGTCTTGCCATGAAATCGTGGTATGTCGTAATGCAGTCGCCAGGCAGTCGTATCTCTGTCGCCAGTGGCCGTAACTCGGCCGCCACTAGTCCTACTGCTGTCGTCGTCAGTCTCCCATAGCCGCAGGGGAGACGTGGTAGTTCTTCTGTAGTCGATATGCAGCCGCAACAGTGTCGGCCCGTAGTCGGGAAGCTGCCGCAGGAAGGCCGTATGGCATTCGCATCTCTGCCGTGCTTGCTGGTGGGGCGATTGCGGAAGACTTTGAGCGACTGGGTTGCGGCCGCTTTACGCTCTTATTACGGATACCGACGACAGCATGGCGGTTCCATCACGACAGCATAGTGGATTTTTTTCCATTGCGACTGAGCGCGCCGTTTTTAAACATTTTAAAAACTTTTTGGCCCCTTTGCGACTCTTGCCGACTGCAGCCGACCTGGGGAGGATAACCACGACTACAGGCGACCGTCCATTACGGTTTCATTACGATTGTCGGCGGATGGTGGCGATTTTTTCAGTCGCCAGTAGTCGCCGACAAATCCGCCTATGTGTGACCTAGGCAAAAGAAATACAAATGTGGATACCAAAATATTTTTTTATTTCAACAATTTTCTGGAAGATATAGTGCATTATTTGAACAAAGTGCAAGGGTGCCAATATTTTTGGCCATGACGTACCTACTATTCACGGCTCGAGACAAGCGAGATGCAAGCTGTGTTCAAGATGTTCTCGGAATGACATGACCGATTCGATTGAAGTAGAGAATGAAAGAAAATCAATGGAATGAACCCAATACAATGAACGAATTACCATCTTAAATAATAGACACAGCCCTCATCATTTGTTGATTGAATTGCGAATGATTAATGATGATTGAAGCAGCCCGTTATGGATGACTATGAGGATGATAACCTCACGACTCGTGTAACCTCATGACTCATACCACGACTCGTATGACCTCACGACTCATATAACCCCACCGCTCATATAACCCCACGACTCATATGACCTAATGACTGATATAACCCAAGGACTCATATGACCTCACGACTCATGTAACTTCACGACTCGTGTAACCTTTTGACTCGTGTAACCTTTTGACTCATATAACCCCACGATTCATATGACCTCATGACTCATATGATCTCACGACTCATACAACCCCACAACTCGTATGACCTCACGACTCATACAACCCCACGACTCGTATGATCTCACGACTCGTACAACCCCACGACTCGTATGACCCCACGACTCGTATGACCTCATGACTCATATGACCCCACGACTCATAGAACCTCAGGACTCATAGAACCTCACAACTCATATGACCCCATGGCTCATATAACCCTACGGCTCATATAACCTCACGGCTCATATAACCCTACGGCTCATATAACCCCACGGCTCATATAACCATACAGCTCATATAACCTCACGGCTCATATAACCCTACGGCTCATATAACCCCACTGCTCATATAACCCTACAGCTCATATAACCTCACAGCTCATATAACCCTTCGGCTCATATAACCTCACGGCTCATATAACCCTACGGATCATATAACCTCACGGCTCATATAACCCTACTGCTCATATAACCTCACGGCTCATATAACCCTACGGCTCATATAACCTCACGGCTCATATAACCCGACGGCTCATATGACCTCACGGCTCATATAACCCTATGGCTCATATAACCTCACGACTCATATGACCCCACAGCTCATATGATCCCACGGCTCATATAACCACACGGCTCATATAACCCCACGACTCATGGGTGACACACGTCGTAGAGCTTTGGGTCAATGGTCGCTGATATCTCAAACTTTGGGGATTTTTCAAACAGACATTTCACCTGTCGCAGGTGGAGGGGGAAAGTTGGAGTTCAGGTTTCGGACAATGAGGGAGGGGTTTGGAGGTCGGGTTGGGATAGTCGGACAGACAACAAAGATGGAATGTCTCGCTTTATGTAGCTGGCGCTGTCTGTCACCAGACCGGTAATTTGTGGATCATCAAATGAGATTTGTGTGATTGATTTGGGAAAAGCAGGGATAGAGTTAAAGAGAAAATGTCTGGGATTGTTTTTTAAATTAATAAAACACCTGTACCTCTTATCAATAGCACTATAACAGTAGTTTAAATGTGTTTTCCACAGGATTTAAAACACAATTGGCAGTAACATCACCAACCAGAGAGTAAAGAAAAGGTGAGTTAGGACAGGGTAGTAAAGTAGAGGTCTTTCACTCAGATTAATGAATGAATGGTCGACCTGGAAAGGTAGTGTGCAGCAGAAACAATCGATGGGTTTAAATTGGAATTGTTTCGGTACCTGCAAGTATTGAGGATAAAAGGTACATTCGTAGGACTGATTGGTAGCTTGGTATGGATCGGTGATTGTACACCTGTATCATGATTGCAATGGCCTGTCAAAAAGGTGAATGGCTTCACTCATAGCCATCTACCACCGACCTGACCCCACACCTCCACAAAAGCCTCCGAAAAACACGCTTTTCCATGAGCCTCGACTTTTACACCTAAAAACACCTGCAGCTTCGAATCTGAAGAAGGCAAAGTTCAAACAACTTTTGTACAAATCTGGTGATTGGACATTTACATTTATTTCTGTTCGGATTCTGATTCTGATCATGAAGTCAGTACGAGGTGTGATCAGTAACTCGGTGGCCTGACATGAAAAGTCAATTAACCGATTGTTTATTTCCCACGATCTTTTACATCGATTGAACAATCCCCCGAATTATTATATGATCATGAATGGGTCAAACCTGATAAATGGGTGTAAAAGACTGGCACTGGGTAACCTCGACCTACATGTACGCACATTTGCCTCGAAGCTGTCTAGCCTGGGTTCCAATCCTGACCCAGCTGTAAACTGTCATCCTGGTGTGTCACAGGCATGGTGATTCATCAATGTGTGTTCTTCACTCGGATGGACGTTAAACTGGGAATCAATAAGGAATAAAGATCTCGTGCATCGTCTCTTTCACGAAGAGTAGGTGAGTTATTTCCAGCACCCTCATATGAGCTCACGACTCATATAACCCCAAGACTCATATGACCTCATGACTCATATGACCTCGTGACTGATATGACCCTTCGACTCATATATCCCCACGACTCATATGACCTCATGAGATATGACCTCATGACTGATATGACCTCATGACTCATATGACCTCATGACTGATATGACCTCATGACTCATATAACCCGATGACTCATATGACCTCATGACTGACATGACCTCATGACTGATATGACCTCATGACTCATATAACCCGACGACTGATATGACCTCATGACTCTCATGACTGATATGACCTCATGACTCATATAACCCGATGACTCATATGACCTCATGACTCATATATCCCCACAACCCATATGACCTCATGACTCATATATCCTCATGACTCATATGACCTCATGACTCATATGACCTCATGACTGATATGACCTCATGACTCATATGACATCATGACTGATATGACCTCATGACTCATATAACCCGACAACTCATATGACCTCATGACTCATATGACCTGATGACTGATATGACCTCATGACTCATATAATCCCACGACTCATATGACCTCATGACTCATATGACCTCATGACTCATATGACCTCATATGACCTCATGACTCGTATAACCCGACGACTCATATGACCTCATGACTGATATGACCTCATGACTCATATGACCTCATGACTGATATGACCTCATGACTTATATAACCCAACAACTCATATAACCCGACAACTCATATGACCTCATGACTCATATGACCTGATGACTGATATGACCTCATGACTGATATGACCTCATGACTCATATAATCCCACGACTCATATGACCTCATGACTCATATCACCTCATGACTCATATGACCTCATGACTCATATATCCTCATGACTCATATGACCTCATGACTCATATATCCCCACGACTCATATGACCTCATGACTCATATGACCTCATGACTGATATGACCTCATGACTCATATGACATCATGACTGATATGACCTCATGACTCATATAACCCGACAACTCATATGACCTCATGACTGATATGACCTCATGACTTATATAACCCGACAACTCATATAACCCGACAACTCATATGACCTCATGACTCATATGACCTGATGACTGATATGACCTCATGACTGATATGACCTCATGACTCATATAATCCCACGACTCATATGACCTAATGACTCATATCACCTCATGACTCATATGACCTCATGATTCATATCACCTCATGACTCATATGACCTCATGACTCATATGACCTCATGACTGACATGACTTCATGACTCATATAACCCGACGACTCATATGACCAGCAGGTTCCATATGAAGCGTGGAGTGGGAGACAAGAGAGTGAGGGAAGCACATAAACACAACAGTAGAGAAACAGGGACGTCGGTAGATCTGTGAAAGGGGGAGGGCTGGGGGAGAAGGGAGGAGTACACGGTATAAAGTAAATGAAAACTACGAGGAATATCACTTCTCGGAATTTCATGAAAGAAGTTGGGGATTTAAAGAGGCGGATTTGGGGTGTTTTAGGTGTAAAAGTAGAAAAGATCAAGGGTGTGGATGGGGGATTCCTGTCGACGTTTCCAGTTACACTATTAACTACCTCTTGAACGCACAGGCTGATACTTTCACGGCGGTAAATATTTTCGCAATGCAATTAGCAATCTGCATTTTAATCGCAACATCGATACCTGATATTCGGAGCAACAGGTCATTCGTCCTGCAGTGCGCGGGATAGCCGGCTTAACGTCCCATCGGAATGACGCGTTCGCATCAAAGCTCACGATGTCGGGATTCTCCGAGTCCGGGATGAATGTCGTCTCGTGTTGAGATATCGTGTACCTTGGGAATCTGAGGTTTGGAATGCCATCGCTATTCCAACCAAGGTCTGTCCTGGCCTGGATTGCCCAAGGCTCTTCATCTGGAAGGAATTGTGTCGATCAGCTGATGGGCAGACAACTTTTATTCTGCTTTGATGCCTGTAATGGAGTGCAGGGCTCCATCAATGCTTCATATTTCTGTCCATCTTGTGCGCAAAACTCCTGTACTTACCGAGGAGTAATAATTTCAAGCTGTTGAAAATTATAACGTTTATTTGGGATGATTTTTGTGAAAATAAAGCATTTTTTAAATGGCAGACTATTTGACAGCACTGCTTGTTGAACTTCTGTTTAATGTATTTTTCCCTTCAAGGATATAATTTGACTGTTTGCTGCTACCTGAGGACATTCCTCATCCCCATCCGTGATTTTTTTTATCCTTATTAACATTCTCTTACTTCACCTCATCTACCTGTAGGTTGATATGTTTCCTTTCTTTTCACTCTTCATGCTGTCCATTCATCACCTTCGTGCGTCTCCTCTATCAATACGTCTCCTCACTTTTACATCAACCAAGATTTTGAATACAAGAAAGACCATGCAGTTTCATCTCAGCCCAATACACACACACACACACACACACACACACACACACACACACACACACACACACACACACACGTACGTATATATATAGAATATACGTTTATACGCTCAATATATATATATATATATATACAAGAAAGCCCACAGAATCTTGTTTCTCACAGTCTGAAAGTCCTTTAGATGCTTTTTTGCAAACTCCAAGCGAGCTTTCATGTGTCTTTCACTGAGGAGAGGCTTCCATCTGGCCACTCTGCAATAAAGCCCAGATCGGGGGAGTGTTGCAGTGATGGTTGTCCTTCTGGAAGTTTCTCCCATCTCCACACAGGATCTCTGGAGTTCAGCCAGAGTGACCATCGGGTTATAGGTCACCTCTCTTACCAAGGCCCTGCTCCCCCGATTGCTCAGTTTGGCCGGACGGCCAGCTCTAGGAAGAGTCCTGGTTGTTCCAAACTTCTTCCATTTAAGTATTACTAGGGCATGCCCGTACTATATCTATATCTAAAATTATATCCCCCCCCTCTATTTACATGAAATGGTTTGGTCCAAAGCGAACGGCTTGCGAGTACGGTGACAATCCCCCCCCCCCTCTATTTACATGAAATGGTTTGGTCCATTCGCAAAGCCAAAGCGAACGGCAGTTACGAATCGAAGTTACGATGAATCGCAAAGTAGTTTTAATTAGTTTTAAAACATAGTTTAACGCCAACATAGTTTGCCAACGTGAAATAAATGAATACGCTCTCAAATGTGCCGTCCGAGGCAGAGTCTGTTCGCCACGTTCGGCACACGTGATAACTCGCTGCTCTCTGATTGGTTGAATCGTTTTTTGGACATAGCTCGGTAAGTAATTGTCCGATTAATATGAAACCTTGAAAAGGCACATCCTCGGGTCCCCAGCAATATACCTGGCAAGTTTCAAGTATATCGGACCGGTAGTTGTCGAGAAACAGCGGTCGCATACACACACACACACACACACACAGACAGAGATTAGTGGAATTATAGATAGATGGAGGCCACTGTGCTCTTGGGAACCTTCAATGCAGCAGAGACTTATTTGTAGGCTTCCCCAGATCTGTGCCTCGACACAATCCTGTCTCTGAGCTCTGCAGGCAGTTCCTTCGACCTCATGGCTTGGTTTTTGCTCTGATATGCATTGTCAGTTGTGAGACCTTATATAGACAGGTGTGTGCCTTTCCAAATCATGTCCAATCAATTGAATTTACCTCAGGTGGACTCCAATCAAGGTGTGGAACATCTCAAAGATGATCAAGAGAAATGGGAGGCACCTGAGCTAAATTTGAAGTATCATAGCAAAGGGTCTGAATACTTATGGCAATGTGATATTTCAGTTTTTTCTTTTTAATAAATTTGCAAAACTTTCTAAAATCCTGTTTTCTCTTTGTCATTATGGGGTATCGAGTGTAGATTGATGAGGGAAAAAATGCATTTAAACGATTTCAGCACAAGGCTGCAACATAACAAAATGTGAAAAGAGTGAAGGTCTGAATACTTTCTGAATGCACTGTATGTATATATATATATATCGGTGAAATCTTTTTAGTCATCACAAATTGATTCTGACACCCGTTGGCAAAAAACATTGCGTTCCGAAGCCCCAAGGCTATAAATCCACGTCAAATGTATATTATTATATAATCCATCTTTATTCTCAGCGTGGTACATTTGAAGTGAAATACCTGTGAAAAATAGCAGATCCTGATATGAAAGTGTGTGGTGCCCCATCCAAGCAACACATACGCATGTTCTCACCGACCCATGACTGTGCGATTGTCGGGAAGTGCCCGAGAGGACGCTGAGCTTTGAAATAGATTCCCTAGTGATCACAGTGATGTTCGTTCAGAATTAGTTTTGTGACAAGTTGCACGGCTTGCTGAGAGGTAGAGACCACCCGTTGTGCGAAGTGACAGAGAAAAGAGCCCTCTGAAGTCTCATCGGCGAAGGACTACCCTCAGCGCACCCGAAAACCTCCGCATCTCCAACATGGACCCCGAGATTACAGAGGAAACAATTTCAATAAGTTTTCAATACATTTTCAAAAATCAGAAATATCATGGGAGTTAAACTACCAGGTGCTGGTGAAGTATTGCGTAGAAATTTCCTGCAATATAATCAAAGGTGAAAACGATGCGTGGCCATCATTATTATTATTATTATTATTTGGTGTTCACTTGGCAGGGCCTTTTGACTGATTTATAGTTGAGAGTTCGTCGCATCTGCCTCTTGAATTCTCTCGCCTATTCTTTGTCACTTCACATTTTGTATAACTCTGTCGGTCCCATCCGTTCCCAACTTCCCTTCCACCATGAAGTGCACATTCGTGTGATACCTGTACATCAGTACACCTATTGTATTCTCTTGTGTGCAGCATTTACATCCATCCTGGGAGGGCTGATGCAGTGCCCCCTGAAAGCAGAATTTTATTATTTGTACCGGAGATAACTCTCTTACTTTTCACAAAACACACCATGAGATCTTCAACATCAACCAAGTAATGACGGCAGACATGACACAAAGTTTAAGGTCCATCCATCACCTCGACTTTCCTGCGAATGAATCACCAGGATGACAGTTTATAGCTGGAATGGGATTGGGATTTCAACTCAGGCAAGATAGCTCGGAGGTGAGTGCGCACACCGCTAGGCCATCCCACCAGCCCAATACACCTATTTATGTAGATTGACCCACACTTTTAAGTCTTAACACAGAATTGTGGTATTTTTAGCCGCGTCGCAGACGCTGCTCGTAGAGTGCCCTCTGCTGCTGTTGTTGTTGTTGTTGTTGTTCTTCTTCTTCTTCTTCTTGGTCTTGCAGAGAAGACAAAACCTCAAAGCTCCACCCATTCTGGGAACCATAGCTCCACCCATTCTGGGAGAGCCTTCATATAAACAAATATCCACCATTTTATTAACTCGCATAGCTTTGAGGCCTGTTTTGTAGGCCCGTGGTGTCTTCCTCTCTCACACAGTTTTATTTCAAATCAAATTCGATATATCATTACATTTTTCACAGTCGCTAACATAGTTTTAGACTCGGTTGAAAAAAAACGGGAAGAAAATCCGATGAAAGTTGCCCTTTATAGAACGAAATGAATTCTCAAAGACCTGTAACTTCAAGTCCATTGAGATTTTTTTTTTTTAAATCGTGGCATGGTCAGTCATACACCGCCCGAAATAACAGACGGGAAAATGCCGAGATATATTAAAAATTCGTCGCCACACACGGGAAATTGCCGAGATATATTTTCACTTTGCACAAAAATAACATCAAGTAATCGAATCAATAGGAATGTCCTGTGCCTATAACATCGACGTTATAGGCACAGCTGCATCTAGGCATTGTGTAACATCGACGCGGCTTTTGTTTGAATTAAAACTTTTTGTACTTGTTTTAGTTAGGATGATTGTTAGCCTGATGCTCGTGCCGCGGAAGATGGGGTATTGCAATTGCTTCTGTCTGTCTGTCCAGGCCATTACCTTTTTACATTTGAGATTTTGTCACGAAATTTTTAACAAATCTTTATTATGAGACTATGGAGAAGATTAATTAATAATTACATCAAAATGTCAAAGGGAAAAGTCACAGTGAGTAGAAATTGGCCTTATTAGCTCGTCCGCAGCGCAGCGCGAGACAGTCGGGTTTTGTAATGTGTTCCGTGTTTCTTTAATTTTTTCCCCACTTGCATTTTGAGATTCTTTCTGGTTTACCATTTGAGCTTTTGTCACTAAATTTCAAACAAACAGTTGTTATGCGAATATGTAGAAAACTCATTCGGCCAAAGCCGAGCGAAGCGTGGTCGAGGCATTTATTCCCGCTACATGAAACACCCCGCAACCCATGCATGCAGAAAACGGATTTCTTTGGAATGCCGGTGTCACGAAACAGATCCGTCCCCGAAACAGATTCGCCCCCCTCGAAATAGATTCGCCCCCCTGCCACGAAATAGACTCTCCGCCATGACAAAATCGCCCCCTCATAATATATATGTACATGTTTCAGCAGATATTCAAACTTGGAAAAAAGTGTAACAATTGTATGGCTCTTGGTGATTGTGGAAGAGTTCTTTTACAATTAATCTACAACTAGAGCAACTGAATATTGGTGTAAACCAATAAAAAATAAAACCATAATAACCATAAAAATAAATAAAAATAACCAAAAATAACCATAAAATAACCATAAAAACCATAATAAATACAAATAACCAAAAATAACATAAAATAACATAAAAAACCAAAAATAACCATAAATAACCCTAAAAATAACCCTAAAAATAACCATAAAATAACCATAAATAACCCTAAAAATAACCATAAAATAACCATAAAAATAACCATAAAATAACCATAAAATAACCATAAAATAACCATTAAAATAACCATAAAAATAACCATAAAATAACCATTAAAATAACCATACAATAACCATAAAAATAACCATAAAACCATAAAAATAACCATAAAATAACCATAAAATAACCATAAAAATAACCATAAAATAACCATAAAAATAACCATAAAACCATAAAGATAAATAAAAATAACCAAAAATAACATAAAATAACATAAAATAACCAAAAATAACCATAAAATAACCAAAAATAACCATAAAATAACCATAAACAACCCTAAAAATAACCATAAAATAACCATAAATAACCATAAAAATAACCATAAAATAACCATAAAATAACCATAAAAATAACCATAAAATAACCATAAAAATAACCATTAAAATAACCATAAAATAACCATACAATAACCATAAAACCATAAAACCATAACCAAAATAAAAATAAACTAATAAAAATCTATCAATAATTACTATATCAAGTGTTCAAGTATGTCTTAAAAAGATTGAGAAAATGTGTAATTCCGCACTCAATCAATTCCCCAAACAATATTAGTAGTACTTTTATCACGTCCCCTCTTGTAAACCAATATTTCCATATGTATATTTATATATCCGCAAACGAGAATGGGGGGCGATTCTATTCTGATGGGGGCGAGAAACGTATCCGCCGGGGGCGAGTTTATACCGGTACAGAATCGCCGGGGGGAGAGTTTATACGGGGGCGGATTTATTTCGCGACACCGGCCGCATTTTCCATCCAATCATCATGGAACTTTGCAGGAAGCTAGCTTTTACCATTGCACACGTTTCTTATTGAGTCAACGTGGTTGTGGGATGGCTTTGAAGACCAAAAATAGAAGTTGATGAGACTTTCCTGAGTGCTGGGAAAGGAGGTGCAAGAGCACACTGCACAAGCACAAAAACACATCTACATTTGCCACTAGAGATGGTTCGTGGCCAAATTTTCAGAGCTCGAACCAAAAAAAGGGTGAAAGGCAAGAATGCCGAATCTAATTTCCCACAATTTTCCAGGAATTACCGGGAAGAAACACTAGCTTGGGCTCTATTTGTTTGAAAGCTTTTCTCAGCTCAAGCTCGAGAAAATTATGAATGCGCCATCTCTAATCTCTATCATACGTGGCGTGTCAGAGGTGTGGTACAAACGACATCGAAGCTAATGAGAACCAACATATTATCCTGAAGTTTGTGTTGTCCAGAACTTTCAGTAGAGTCCTCTTTCATCTCATTCGCACAAGGGCCTCAGCCGACGGTCCACAACATGGTCAAAGATGTTTGTGGACACCTACTACCTGGTATATATCATATCAAAATACATAATTTGGTGTCTGTCTGTCACACCAAATTTCGACTTTGAGACGAAACTGTACAATTTTTTTTTTTGTATACTGAATCGAGACTCGTGAAAGAGCTTACATTTATTTCACAAACAAATCAACCAGACAAACAAAATATATAACTAGAACGGGCACTCGGTAGAGCGCATACCTTCGCCGCAGCTACTGTTCTGTACTTGGCATGGGAGTGTAGGGAACAGAACAGTGAACAGTTTGGTGCTGATTTCATGCAAATCGGATAAGAATTGACCGAGTTATGACAAATAAAAATACGATTTTGACCTTTTCGTGACCTTGACCTTGACCTTTGACCCGATTGCTCCCAAAATCTAAACAAATGTGTCCCGTATAATAACCAATCATCCCACCAAATTTCATGCAATTCGGTTGAATACTTTTTGAGTTATGCGAATAACATACACACACACACACACACACAGACATACAAATAAATACACAGCGATCAAAACATAACCTTCCGCTTTTGCGAAGGTAAAAAGAGGGAGCAGAAGACAAGATGGGGAGAGAAGGGGAAGCACACAAACACAACATTTGAGAGCAGGGAGATGTGTGGGAGGGAGAGGGCTTGGGGGGAGGAGGCGTGGGAAGGAGGGGGGGGGGGGGTTGGAGAAGTATAAAGCACAAGGACACCAAGGACTTCCAGGACGGAAGTTGGTATTTCAAAAAAGTGGATTTGGGGTGAAATTAGCGGGGGTAGAAAAGATCAAGGTTTTGGATGGGGGAAGATAAGAGATGGTGGTGAACAGCTGTTTTAAAGACCTGGAGGGTGGAGTGGGATTGAAGAGAGTGAGGGAGTTTGTTCCAGAGGCGGGAGAAAAGAGGAATGAAGGAGTGAAGGTGAGCAGAGAGTCGTGATTTTGGCAATTTAACCATAAGAGGGTTGCAGGCAGATCTTGTGCGACCTGCAGGAATATTTGGGGGACAGAGCCCAGAGAGAGCTGGGGGGGGCAAGGCCAGAGAGGATTTTAGTTGTTCATTATGATTTGACTTTTGTGAAGAAGCTCAAGGATATGAGAAGCCGCACAACGACTGATGCTCTTAAGACCATCTTTATTAGACATGGTATACCTGAGGTTCTTAGGAGTGACCATGAGTCCTTGTTAGTGTCCAGAGAGTTCAACTTGTTCTGTTTTGATTATGCAATTAACCAAACTACTTCCAGCCCTCGATTTGCTCGTGTTAACGGTGAAGCTGAAAGAGCAGGGCAGACTGTAAACAAAATTGTGGAAGAAAGCGTAGGACAAACATCTGGCCTTGTTAGACTACCGCACCACTCTCCTGAAAGGACTACACTTGTCCCCTGCACAGTTGTTGATGGGTAGAGTAGAATACCACGTGACAAGCTGACAGCAAAGCGTCGTTTACTTGTACCAAAATCCTACAGATTTCATGATGTTAAACGACATTTTGACAGGGAGAAGTCCAAGCAGAAGTTCTATCATGATCAAGTAGTGAGAAAGTGGCCACCTTTAGTCACCCACATGGAACCACTGCCAGGCCCTAGCAAATGGGTTTCTGGTGAGATTGTACAAAAACACGAGTCACCTACATCCACATGGAACCACTGCCAGGACCTAGCAAATGGGTTTCTGGTGATATTGTACAAAAACACGAGTCGCCTACACCCACATGGAACCACTGCCAGGACCTAGCAAATGGGTTTCTGGTGATATTGTACAAAAACACGAGTCGCCTACACCCACATGGAACCACTGCCATGACCTAGCAAATGGGTTTCTGGTGAGATTGTACAAAAACACGAGTCACCTACATCCACATGGAACCACTGCCAGGACCTAGCAAATGGGTTTCTGGTGATATTGTACAAAAACACGAGTCGCCTACACCCACATGGAACCACTGCCAGGACCTAGCAAATGGGTTTCTGGTGAGATTGTACAAAACACGAGTCGCCTACATCCACATGGAACCACTGCCATGACCTAGCAAATGGGTTTCTGGTGAGATTGTACAAAACACGAGTCGCCTACACCCACATGGAACCACTGCCATGACCTAGCAAATGGGTTTCTGGTGAGATTGTACAAAACACGAGTCACCTACACCCACATGGAAGCACTGCCATGACCGAGCAAATGGGTTTCTGGTGAGATTGTACAAAAACACGAGTCACCTACACCCACATGGAAGCACTGCCAGGACCTAGCAAATGGGTTTCTGGTGAGATTGTACAAAACACAAGTCGCCTACATCCACATGGAACCACTGCCAGAACCTAGCAAATGGGTTTCTGGTGATATTGTACAAAAACACGAGTCACCTTCATCCACATGGAACCACTGCCAGGACCTAGCAAATGGGTTTCTGGTGATATTGTACAAAAACACGAGTCGCCTACACCGACATGGAACCACTGCCAAGACCTAGCAAATGGGTTTCTGGTGAGATTGTACAAAAACACGAGTCGCCTTCTCATCGCCTACACCCACATGGAACCACTGCCAGGACCTAGCAAATGGGTTTCTGGTGATATTGTACAAAAACACGAGTCGCCTACACCCACATGGAACCACTGCCAGGACCTAGCAAATGGGTTTCTGGTGAGATTGTACAAAACACGAGTCGCCTACATCCACATGGAACCACTGCCATGACCTAGCAAATGGGTTTCTGGTGAGATTGTACAAAACACGAGTCGCCTACACCCACATGGAACCACTGCCATGACCTAGCAAATGGGTTTCTGGTGAGATTGTACAAAACACGAGTCACCTACACCCACATGGAACCACTGCCATGACCGAGCAAATGGGTTTCTGGTGAGATTGTACAAAAACACGAGTCACCTACATCCACATGGAACCACTGCCAGAACCTAGCAAATGGGTTTCTGGTGATATTGTACAAAAACACGAGTCACCTTCATCCACATGGAACCACTGCCAGGACCTAGCAAATGGGTTTCTGGTGATATTGTACAAAAACACGAGTCGCCTACACCCACATGGAACCACTGCCAAGACCTAGCAAATGGGTTTCTGGTGAGATTGTACAAAAACACGAGTCGCCTACTCGGTGCCTACCTCCGATGAGGCAATCGTATGTTGCGCAGGAATCGCCAACTTCTACGATCGTCAAGCAAGCTGGCCAATCACACTGGCTATGTTTGTGAACCAGATGTTGGAAGTCTGGACTATGATGAGCACAACGCTGCTTCCTCCCCTTTCTCTTGCCAATGATGATGATCACCATTTTGTTTCTTCTTTGCCGCCCTTTCTCTCCCCCAACTCCCTCCCCTAGCCCTTTCCCCTCCCTTCATCCCTCCACCCCCCCCCCCCCCCATTGCATTTGATGAATAATCCTGCGAGCTTGTTTCCTACGCTACTCAGTCAGGCGTGTTGTAAAACATCCGCGCAAACAACCTTCAAGTTGATTTCTCATTCTGAAGGAGAGGAGATGTAATGAAATGCTATGCTCCTGGTCCATATTTGTGAGCTGGGTTTCATGTTTTTTGAGTGACCATATGCCCTCCCTGCTTGGACGGGACCGACGGTGATCTCGCGAGTGCACCCAACATGGCCTTTACCTTATTAATAACGCACTATACAACAGTCTGTCTGTCTGTCTGTGTTTTGACCATGATACATTTGGTCATTACGTATCCAATCTCAACCAAACTTGACAGGAGGAAGAAGGGGCAAACGATGGAAGTTGTAGCGACTTCATTTGCCCTGCTCCCTAAGGGGGTTTTCTGTCTTGGTCGAAATCCTTGTTATGGTGTATATACATGTTATGCTAGCGATTCGTGGGGTTTTTCCAATGCCGATTCTCATAACAACACGAATGATAAATAGCATAATATTGTTACGTTTGTGGGGGTAGGTAATGACAAACCATAGTGGAGATAGGACTGTATAAATTAGCATCGACCACGTGTGAGTAGGAAGTCCATCTCGATGTATGTAAGTGGAAAAACTGTGAGCTTAAAGTTGTTTATGTGTTCTTTACACGGGGGTGAAGACATGCTAATTGGGTAGGGTCTAAGGGTCGTTCTCCCATTATGTGATTGCTCCCTGTGGCTTTCCCAATGTTTTTATATTTACAAGGCCGGCCATACAAAACGTCCATTAAATCACCATCGTCTATTAACCAACAACCACCTGCGAACCACTGCCAAGACCTAGCAGACAGTGCCGAACATTCACCATCGGGCTAAACCGCTAAACCCTGCCACACCACTGCCGACAGGATTCAAACATTTACGATCGGCAAATAAACCCCGACTCAGAAAGATCGTAACAGGCAACTACGCCCTGCCGACAGACCGAGTAGGGAAAAAGGCCACTCCCTGAGCTTTTTCGATTGGTCGTTTGTTTACGTGCTTCCCGCGTGAGCGGCGTCGGGCCACCTGTCACTGCCGACTTCATTCAAAAGCCTCATAGACCAGAGCTGAGTACTGGCCGACCAATAAGACAATTTATTTTCTTTATCTTTTCCCCATGTCTGTTTTTTTATATTTATGGAGGGTCCCTCAAGTAGGAATTTCAACTAATTATATTTATGGAGGGTCCCTCAAGTAGGAATTTCAACTAATTTACTCCAACCTTTATTTTGTCTTTGATTTATTTACATTAAATTAATTGTGTTGCATTTTCAATGGTGTCATGTTTCTCTGTTTGTTGGTCTGAGAATAACCCGTGTTGCAGCCGTCGAGGGTAAGCACTTTGGTTCCGCTCCGCGCACGCCAAAAAGGTACCGCCAATTTCCAGCTTGTCCGCCTCAGAGTTAAAACTGTTCGGCTATCTGCCGCCCCTGATCTTAATCACTAGCGACACGACAATATTAATGTTAGTACAAAATAATATTAGCACTACTACTATCCCCTCTCCACAAGGGGTTTTTTTTCTCTTTGGACAAAAAACTTGTATAAATAGCTTATCGTGGCATTTCGTGGGGCAGGCCTACCGGAAGTTAAAAAATTATTATAAACCACAAACACATATGATTACCTTTATACAGTCGCTAATACTGTTTAATACAAAACTGAAAGGGAGGACACCCAACGTTCTTGAGGCCTTAGCCTAAATTTTCTACTGTAATCTATATACCCCAGAGAGGCAAACATGACCTTTCCTGATGCTCCCATAAGGAGTGAGTGTACTAGTATATAAAAAAACCAAAAAACAAGGTGGACACTGAAGCCTCATAGAGGCAAAGCCTCCTCCAGGCTTCCTCCAAGCCTCGTTTGATCCATGTGAGTATGTCTATTAATTATGGACTATTGGAATGTACCATTTTATCTTTGAGACTCCTTTAGACCCCTTTTGGCATTTAAGACCCCTGAAGACACTTTAGACCTTTTAAGACCATTTATAACCCTTAGGAACTTTACACCCTTTAAACTGCTGCGACCCCTTTACCGTTTCGTCTCTTTTCGCCCTTTAGACCTTAGACCCTTTTTAGACCATTTTTAGACCCTTTTGAGACCCATTCGTCCCTATTAGAAGTCTTAAGACACTTTGGACCCTTTGGACCACAAATAACCTTCAGACCCTTTACACTCCAAAGAGCTTTTAGACCTGAAAACATTTAGACCCGTTTGACCCTTTTCAAGGTACACTACACAAACATCTACAGACTTTTCTTGCAATATGGACTATACCTTCTTCAGTAAGTAATGCATGAACCTCACCCACACTGAGGGTGGCCACTCTGCTAGTTTGAACATAATTTGCATATAGTGTGTCTTGATTTGGTCACCAATGAAAACATATCGTTTTTTAGGTCAAAGGTCCAGGTCACATAAAATAATAAATTTTCATCAGATTGACCTGAAAGTTAAACAGAATTTGCATATTAGATCACAGAATTGGTTCACCGATCAAAATCTAGAAGTCTATTTATTGTTCTTGATGTCCAAAGTGCAAGGTGGAGTGGCTGATTTCGCATGTCTGTCTGTCATGTCTATGTCCGCCTAGATCTACTGTAATCTAGGCGGTATGTTGGTTTATCTGTCTGTCTGTCTGTCTATCACATAATGTGCTAATATAGGCCTCAAGCGCCACCTGGTGGTAGCCAATATTACACGTTATATTTTTTCAAACGAGTCCCTCCATAAGGTATGACAATTAGAATGTACGTCTATAAAGTACATACTATTTTAATGCGAGTTTGTCTATAAAAAATGTACTTATAAGAATGTGAGTTCGTCTATAAAGTACGTGGATTAATAACGTGAGTGCATCAATAAAATACGTACGTACATACGTCTATAAAATACATACGATTGGAACTTGAATCATTGGAATAAAATCGAAAAGGTCTGTTTGCTTTAGGAATATAAACCTACATCGTCAATTAATCACCTACACACCTCACAAACACACCAGCATGCGCACACTCCACACAAAACAAGTCCTTGTGAGGGTGTGCAATCTCTGTTATTTCTAGTTTTTCTTGCACTGAGAAATAACCAGAAACACAACACTCATTCATACACCTCGAACACACACGGGAAAGTCCGGTGTAAACTGGGATTCCCATTGTCAATTGTCATAGTCCGGTGTAAACTGGGATTCCCATTGTCAATTGTCATAGTCCGGTGTAAACTGGGATTCCCATTGTCAATTGTCATAGTCCGGTGTAAACTGGGATTCCCATTGTCAATTGTCATAGTCCGGTGTAACCTGGGATTCCCATTGTCAATTGTCATAGTCCGGTGTAAACTGGGATTCCCATTGTCAATTGTCATAGTCCGGTGTAAACTGGGATTCCCATTGTCAATTGTCATAGTCCGGTGTAACCTGGGATTCCCATTGTCAATTGTCATAGTCCGGTGTAAACTGGGATTCCCATTGTCAATTGTCACAGTCAGGTGTAAACTGGGATTCCCATTGTCAATTGTCATAGTCCGGTGTAAACTGGGATTCCCATTGTCAATTGTCATAGTCCGGTGTAACCTGGGATTCCCATTGTCAATTGTCATAGTCCGGTGTAAACTGGGATTCCCATTGTCAATTGTCATGTACGACTGTTGCCGTGCGCACACAGTGCTTATGTTAACGCTCATTCCATCGCAATGCACTAAAGTCGCTGCACGTGTAATAAAAGGCATTTCATCCGCAGTGTTTTTGAGTGCGTTTGACAGTTCCTTTCTTCAAAACACCATCTTTGGGAATTCAATATGAGGATGCAGTCTCGAGTTACTGATCTGGCAGAGAAAAAGCACATTTTCGACCTCTGAAGTCCAAATACAAATGCTCCGCTTAATCTTTTGGACTCGTAACCCTTCCCCGAGCTGAGCAAAACAAAGTTTTTTTTTTACAAAACGAGGTAAAACACATGGGCTGATTGGAAATGTTTCCACAAATCGAGGCAAAGGAGGCTCCAAAAACAGGTCCATGAGGAATCTTTGAAAGACCTTTTTATTGACTGGTGGGACAGGTAGGTACCGTTGTTCTTGCATTGTCTGGTATATATATATATATATATATATATATATATATATATATATATATATATATATATATGCTCGGATATAGCCTTCCGATGGCTGTTCTGTAGCTTATGACACACGACAAGATGTGTACGTCACGATGGTCCTCACATCGTGAGCCATCCCTGACTTGTTCTTGCTGAGCGTGTTGGGACCTTTGAGCTTGCTCCCTCCTTTAAACCATTCCCTTGACTAAGCTAAGTCCCATTTAGGACAGCTAGATAAAATCACATTCATCAATTTTCCAACCGAATGTCTCGAGTTACATTCCAACTCAGAGGGTCAGTTACGACCCTCAAGGGGCGACCCTTCCTTGCAAGCTCGCCTTGTGAAAAGCCTTGGGCCGCATCGCAGGTAATGACATATTGCAAAGCCATTTGGCTATCAGGTTTCGTGTAGGTCATACAAGTGGTTCTCATCTGTGTGTTGCTTTGACCTGAAGCATTCCCAGATCGTGCCTCCCCGACTTGACGTCACATCTACAGAACTTGGTGGATTGTTCGTGTTGAGAGAAGTGACTCGAATGTCCAACTTACATTCACCTCTAAATTGCACTTCATTCCGATCGCACATGCGCAGAAAGGAGTGAGATTATTTATTTCCTCTGTCTGCCAGTGAAACAGAATTGAAAATCATTCCAAACAGAAAACTTACTGTTTTTAAGGACGTTATAAAGGACACAAACAACAAGCACATATAACTAATGTAATGTGCTGGATCGGGTGATGTAATAGATGGTGGATAAAACAGCGGTAAAACCCAGAATTAATTTATTTATATGCCTTTAAACCTCGATAAATCTTTATTGAAATTTAATTATAAACTTTAACGTTGTAAAACACAAATCACCTTCATAATACTTCCAAGAACCTCTAGTTTTGCAGTCTTATCTAATCTACGATATAAGAGAGCCGTTGGTCTGTCTGTCTGTGTGTCGCCATCTTTCTCAGAGATGGCTGAGCGGATCATCGTCAAACTTTCAGAGGTTCATCATTGAGTTCCTGGGAATGTTTTAAGCAAAAATATAGATAAAAAAATGTAAAAAATAAAAAACCTCGTTTTTTGGGGATTTAAAAAAAATCGCTCGATAGTGCCGAAGCCTTTTAGATTAAAGACAGTTATATACAAGTACACATTCGCATAAATAAATACAAAACAATCACCAGACATTTGAACATAAATAATAAAACAATTCCAGAAGTGGTCGAAGTTGGTAGTAAGACTTCTTCTTCTTCCTGAACATCATCATCATCATACTTAACTCAGAAACGTGATGAACGGCACATTCACCAGCATATTCAACCTAAAGGTGAAATGATGATTTGACATTTGTGATGGATTCTGATTTGGATGTAATTGCTTTTCCATTATATTTGCCCTCATTTCAAATATGTTAATGATTGTTTTTGGCTTGAGCAACGCTAGGTACTCCAGCTAAAACACTTTTATACTTTACTCGGGGCACATATACAAATAAACACTTTGTCTGGGGGGTAACATGGTCTATGTGGCCACAGCCTCAGGCGGAGGTGTCTGGGGGGCCGGAGGAGGGGCGTAAATTCTCTATTTAAATGTGAACCGTGTCGCGCCACCTGGTGATGGTGGCAGAGGGTATTACAATTTCCTTTTTTACCTGGGCAACACTGAGGTTATGAGGCACTCTTTGCACAGGAAAAATTTTTCCTCCTTCCCTTCCCCCATCCTCCCCCAAAACGGAGGGGCCTGTCAAAGCCACCCCCTCCCCCCCCCCCCACCCCAAAAGATGTATATGTAGTTTATCCCCTCACTTCCCCCTCCCCTTCTCCTTCCCCCACTCATATGTATGTATGGATGGATGTATATTTGTGACCAAAACGTATTCTTCTTCTCCAAATATATATAAAACCGAAAAACATGGTCTATAAAGCCGTGAGGTTGTGAAGCGGTGTGACTATGTATCTATCAATTACGTACTGACCTGAAACATTCCCAAACAGTCGGTTGCATCCTGTCTATCAATTAAGTACATCCATTAGGTACATACAGTTCGAATGTACCTTTCGACCCTTTAGACTGCTGAGACCCCTTAGATCTTTGAAGACCCTTTAAGTCCCCTAAGACACTTAAGACCATGAAGACCCCTAAAGAACCAAAATACAAAAAAGACCTAAAACACCATGAAAGACCCAAACGACCCAAAATAATCCAAACACCCAAAAGACCCCAAAAACCCTTAAATACCCAGAGGACCCAAAAGACACTGAAAACCCAAAAGATCCTGATGACCTAAGAGACCCAAAATAACCTGAAGACCCCAAATAACCCAAAAGATGCCGATGACCCAAAAGACCCTGAAGACTCAAAACACCCAGATGACTCGAAAGATCCAGAAGATCCAAAAGACCCCAAAGACCCAGAGGAACCAAAAATACCCTGAAGACCTTGAAGACCCAAGAGACACAAAAGACCTCGAGGACTCAAAATACTCCAAAGACCCTTAAAGTCCCAGATGACCCAAAAGACCCAGGAGACCCTGAAGACCCAAAAATACCCCAAAAAACCCAAAATACCACAAAGACCGTTAAGAACCCAAAGACCTGTAAGCTGTTTTAGACCCATTAGACCAGCTTGGACCCTTGACCATTTAGAGCTGAAGACAACTTAGACCTTTTTAGATTACAAATAAATTAAAAATAAATAATATCACCAATATTACAAATAAATTTAGACAAAATAAATGTTTGTATTATGATTGGTGTAAATCATGACAACACAGAAACTCATATTCAGTCATTATCCTCAGTTAAAGCAAGCCCGTGCCTCACAGCGACGCTCGCGTTAAATAAGGTGGTGTGTAAGACTGCTACAATAGCGCTAAACTTCCGTAAATTGTTTTAACCATGTTTAATATCACTATTTTGTTAAGATTGAAGTACTACATACTAAAGCACTGTGTGGGGCATCGTGTTCCATGAACTGGAACTCGAGTTTATTTATCCGTCTCGATAAATGTTTGTCTGTCTTGGAAGATTGTGTCGTGAGCATCTCGTGCGTACAACCTTTTGCATGTCCCTCGTACCTGCTTTGGGTCCACGGATGTAGTAAATCAGAGCAGCCATGTTTCATAATGAATCGTCATCGAACAGGAAGTGACATGCGGAGATCTACAAGATCTAGTAGACACACAAGATCTTTCACCTCCAACGCACATATAAGTCGCCATGTAAATCGATGTAAACTCAGGAGGACCAAACCTACAGATACTACATCAAGATTAGCAAAACAAAAGGAGACCAACGATAATCAATCTAAAAATAAGAAAAGTCAATCACCAAGAATGTCTCCACGGAATTGAAATAGGCAGTTTTGAGAGGGATTTTCTTTTTTACATCACGTGGTCTTTAAAATGTTCTGGACATCTGGTGATTCTACAAGAACGTCATGTGTTCGGGGAGGTGCAGCGTGTTGGAGTGTGGTGTTGTGTGGGGAGGTGAAATGTGTTGGAGTGTGGTGTTGTGTGGGGAGGTGAAATGTGTTGGAGTGTGGTGTTCTGAGGTGCCCTGGAGTGTGGTGTTGTGTGGGGAGGTGCAGTATGCTGGAGTGTGGTGTTGTGTGATGAGGTGCAATGTGCTGGAGTGCGGTGTTGTGTTCCTGGCCCTGGTTGTATCATTGTTGGAAGTGTAACTTTGATGCAGATGCAGTACCCCCTGCAGGTTAGAGCAGGAATTAGTAATTTGCTCTTGATGCCGGCGATAGCTCGCCTTCTCTTTGCGAAAGACACCGTGGGATCTTTAACATCCACCAATCTTTACCGACAGACGGGACACCTAGTTTAACGTCCATCTGAGAGCGGAGAATATGTATTCCTCTCGTCGAGACCATCGTGCCAGCCATTGCTGATGTTGTTTATCCCCTCTCTCAGCATCAAATTAGAACTGGTGTTCGTCCAATCGCTGTAGCTTTGACGACTTGGCTTCTCCTGGCTACACCTGGCTCCTCTTGTGTCGTCTTGGGTCCTCTTGGCTCCTCCTGAATTCTCCTGGCTCCACCTGGCTCATCCTGTCTCCTCCCGGCTCATCCTGTCTCCTCCCGGCTCCACCTGGCTCCTCCTCTCTCCCCCTGGCTCCACCCGGCTCATCCTGTCTCCTGGCTATACATGGCTCCTCCTGACTCCTCCTGGCTCCACCTGGCTCCTCCTGACACCACCTGGCTCCTCCTGGCAACTTCTGGCTCCTTCTGACTTCTCCTGGGTCCTCCTGACGCCCCCTGGCTCCCCCTGACCACCTGGCCCCTCCTGCCTCCTGTTACCACCTGGCTCCTCCTGACTCCAGCCCCAGTATGCTCAACGTCATGACTTAAGGATGACACTGTAGCGGTTGCCGCTGAACATACACAATCGCCTTACACCTGCCGAGGACGCAACCACGGAGCGATCGCTGTGCCGGGCTCGCCCAGACCGCCCGGAGACGCTCAGTCTCGCCGTTCCCGGGCATGTCCAGGCACGCCCGGCCCGTCCGGCGACACACAGTCTCACCGTTCCCGGGCATGTCCAGACTCGCCCAGGTCTCCCGGACACGCCCAGTCGCGCCTTTTAAGGGCAAACGCTCCGGCATGAGATATTCGAGTGCTTGTATATAATGCTGCCCGATAAACGGGCTTTTCAGAGTACCCGAGTTGATTTGATGCAATAAAGAAACTCGGACGAATTCCAGCTTTTTGTCGCGTCCATTCTTTCGATTCGAGTTGGAGCACAGCTCCTTCATTGGTGACCTACCGACATGGACACGGCAGTTGCCCTCAAACTGCCTACCTTCTGGGAGGCTCACGCGGCGGTTTGGTTCGCCCAGGCGGACTCCCAGTTCGCCCTGCGAGGCATCACCGCCGACGACACCCGCTTCCATCATGTGGTAGCAGCACTCAGCTCAGCCACCGCGGCCCGCGCCCTCAGCCTCCTCCAGCACCCGCCAGCCGCTGACAAGTACGGCGCGATCAAGAAGCTCCTCCTCGACGCTTTCGCCCTCTCATCGGCGGAACGCGCACGGCACCTGCTCGACCTGCCCGAGCTTGGCGACACGCGCCCATCCGAGCGAATGGATTACATGTTCTCATTGCCCGGGGAGCACGCCCCGGATTTTCTTTTTCAAGAGCTGTTCCTCCGTCAGCTGCCTAGCCAGGTACGCCTCGCCCTGGCAAGCACGCAGATCACGGATCCCCGCGCCCTCGCCAGGGAAGCCGACAAGATCTCCTCGGCAGGCCAACGCATCGGGGCAGCAACCTGGAGCCCGCCGCCGTCCGAAGCAACACCCATGGCGCCCGAGCACCCAGCACGGTCGGCGGCCGAACTGCCGGCGCAATTGGCGGCCGATACGCAGCGCCGACCGCCTCCAACACGACGACCGGGGCCTACACCTGACCAGGCGTGGTGTTACTACCATGCCAGGTTCGGACAAAAGGCCCGGACATGCCGACCCCCGTGCACTTTCGGCAAGTCGGGAAACGGCCGGGCCGGCGTTCATTACCAGCCATGAGTGCCGGCCACACGGGCAACTTACTTTTTATCAGGGACAAAGCGTCCGGACGGCGCTACCTGTGTGACACCGGCGCCCAACTGAGCGTCATACCCGCGTCCGATCAGGACAGGCAGTCCGCGGGTTGCGGCCCCTCCTTGGTGGTGGCCAACGGATCGGCCATCTGCACCTTCGGCCCACGCAACGTCACCCTCTGCTTCGGCAGCCAGCGCTTTCATTGGACTTTTGTGACCGCAAGCGTGCCCATAGCTCTGCTGGGCGCCGACTTCCTCTGCGCACACGGGCTGCTGGTTGACGTCAAATGGCGTCGCCTCGTCAACGCCGAGACCTTCAGCTCCCTGGCATGCACGTTGAGCAGCTCCGTGCCGACCGAGCTAGCATGCGCCCTCCTGGCGGCGAACGAGTTTGCTCGCCTGCTCGCGGAGTTCCCGGCCCTCACGCGGCCGACGTTTTCGGCCATCACGGTACGACATGGTATCGAGCACCACATACCAACTACGGGCCCGCCGGTCTACGCCAGAGCCCGCCGCCTCGAACCAGCCAAGCTCGCCGTGGCCAAAACCGAGTTCGACGCTTTGGAACACCTCGGCATCATGCGGCGCTCCGATAGCGCGTGGCCTTCGCCACTACACATCGTACCGAAGCCGGGGGGCGGCTGGTGCCCATGTGGCGACTACCGCCGCCTTAACGACGTTACCACCCCCGACAGGTATCCGATCCCGCACATTCAAGACTTCTCTGCCCGTTTGGCAGGACGGGTCATTTTTTCGAAGATCGATTTAATACGGGGATACCACCAGGTACCTGTCAGGCCGGCCGACGTCCCAAAAACGTCCGTAATCACGCCGTTCGGCTTATTCGAATTCCTTCGAATGCCATTTGGCCTCAAGAACGCGGCTCAGGCGTTCCAGCGCTTGATGGACGGCATGCTGCGCGACCTGCCGTTCCTCTTCGTCTACCTGGACGACATCCTCGTCGCCAGCGCATCCCGGGCCAAGCACCTCCTCCACCTCTGAACACTGTTCGGGCGCCTCAGCGAGCACGGCCTTATCGTCAACCCGGCCAAATGCCACTTCGGCACGACGGCCGTTGATTTTTTGGGCCACCACATCACCAAGAACGGGGCCGTGCCGCTGCCTGCCAAGGTCGAGGCCATCACCGCGTTTCGCACAGCGGAGTACGTTTTCGTGCGTCATGACGCACACCGGGGGCCACTTAGGCCGCCGTACGATGGACCCTTCTGGGTCCTGCGACGGGACAACAAGTCCTTCGTCATCGACATCGGCGGCAGGTCGGACCGGATTTCGGTGGACCGCCTCAAGCCGGCGCACGTGGACATCGACCAACCACCTCGGTTGGCCCTTCCCCCGCGGCGAGGCCGCCCCCCGTCCACGGTGCCTCCCGCTCGACCACCCACCCCCACACCGGACCCCCCCCCCCCCACGACCCTCCTGGGGTCGCTTCGGCGGGGTCATCAGGACCCCCCTTAAATTGACCCTGCCGGTGCAAGTCGATTCTGGGGGGGCGTGTGTAGCGGTTGCCGCTGAACATACACAATCGCCTTACACCTGCCGAGGACGCAACCACGGAGCGATTGCTGTGCCGGGCTCGCCCAGACCGCCCGGAGATGCTCAGTCTTGCCTTTCCCGGGCATGCCCGGACTCGCCTTTCCCGGGCTCGCCCGGCCCGTCCGGCGACACCCAGTCTCGCCGTTCCCGGGCATGTCCAGGCACGCCCGGCCGGTCCGGCGACACCCAGTCTCGCCGTTCCCGGGCATGTCCAGACTCGCCCAGGTCTCCCGGACACGCCCAGTCGCGCATTTTAAGGGCAAACGCTCCGGCATGAGATATTCGAGTGCTTGTATATAATGCTGCCCGATAAACGGGCTTTTTGCTTTTCAGAGTACCCGAGTTGATTTGATGCAATAAAGAAACTCGGACGAATTCCAGCTTTTTGTCGCGTCCATTCTTTCGATTCGAGTTGGAGCACAGCTCCTTCAACACCGTCAATAACTAAGCAACACCCACGATTCCACGACCTGGCTCGGTGAAATCATTACTGCTGACTTATTACACCAACAACGGACATGGTGCACTTTTACAACACCACGTGACATATGGTGGTCGGGTATTCAAACATTTCAATTGTGCGAAGTTTCATTCCTGTTAACCCAACAGACGTGGTGATGTAGTCGTGTTCGATATGTATCTCTCTTAATGTGTTTCACTTCCATTGGTGGAGGATCCTACGAAGACTACCGCCAGGTGCAGTGGTGCAGCATCACGGAGCACGCTGTTCTTCAAAATGGCGCTTTAAATCTTCTGTCCTGTCACTCGTGGTGTGTATGCGAGGAAATTCCTCAGTATCTTTTACAATAACAGGCCTGTCAGCCTGTATGTCAAGTCCCTTTTGAAGACCCTTCGGGACATCATCGGAGATACAAACCAGTTAATGGCCCAAAGCGCCATCTATTATTTATGTGGAATTAAGTAAAGGAAGAGGAAAGAGGAAGATAGTAGGGATGAAGTTGGGGGAAGTTTGAAAAGAGTGGGAGGAGATGGGAATGAAGGTTGGGAAAAGAGAATGGGAAGGACAAGGGAGGGGAAATTGTTCGAGAAAAAATGAACCATACTTACATACTGAGCTGCAAACAACCCAAACTATAAAAATGTTCATAATATCTATCTATAATTCCAGTAATCTCTGTGTGTGTGTGTGTCTGTGTGTATGCGACCGCTGTTTCTCGACAACTACCGGTCCGATATACTTGAAACTTGCCAGGTATATTGCTGGGGACCTCAGGATGTGCCTTTTCAAGGTTTCATATTAATCGGACAAGTAGTTACCGAGCTATGTCCAAAAAACGATTCAACCAATCAGAGAGCAGCGAGCTATCACGTGTGCCGAACGTGGCGAACAGACTCTGCCTCGGACGGCACATTTGAGAGCGTATTCATTTATTTCACGTTGGCAAACTATGTTGCCGCTATGTTGGCGTTAAACGATGTTTTAAAACTAATTAAAACTAATTTGCGATTCTTTCGCTTTCCTGCGCGTTTGTGCACGCTATGGCGATTTCTTTACCAAACTCCGCAAGCCGTTCGCTTTGGACCAAACCATTTCATGTAAATAGAGGGGGGGGGGGGTTGTCACCGTACTCGCAAGCCGTTCGCTTTGGACCAAACCATTTCATGTAAATAGAGGGGGGGGGGGGATATAATTTTAGATATATATATAGTACGGGCATGCCCTAGTAATAATAATAATAATAATACCATCAATAATAATAACAATAATAACACCAATAATGACACCAATAATAATAATAACCATAATAATAACAATAAAAATAATAACAATAATAATAACAATAATAATAGTAATAATAATAGCAACAATATTAATAGTAACAATTAACAACATTAATAACAACAATAAAAATAATAACAATAATAATAACAGCAATAATAATTACAATAATAATAATGACCAACAATAATAACAATAATAGTAACAACAATAATAATAGGAACAACTAGAACGGCACTCAGTAGAGAGCATACATCTGCCTGGTTGGCCATATCACTCAATAGTGAAGAATCACTTAAAAAATTTAATAATTCTCATATCCGAATCCATATTCAGATCTTCACCAAAATCGAATCACTTTTTCCTTGTCACACACCCAACCTGTCCACCAAGTGTAGTCCAAATCCTTCCACAACTTTTTGAGATATCCTGCTATGTATCGTTTTTGGCCCAATCCCCCAATGGTGAAGAATCACTTAAAAAATTATAGTAGCCGGATCCGAATCTTCACCAAAATCTAATCATTTCGTCCTCATGACATACACTACCTCTTTGCCAAATTTCGTCCGAATCTGTCCACAACTTTTTGAGATATTTTGTTCACAAACAAACAAACGGACAAACAGACAGGGGTGAAAACATAACCTCCATCCACCTTTGGTGGCGGAGGTAATAATAATAATGATAACAACATTAATAACAACAATAAAAATAACAATAATAATAACAGCAATAATAATAATAATAATAATGACAATAACAACAATAATAATAACAATAATAATAACAGCAATAATATCAATAATAATAATGACAATAATAATAATAATAACAATAATAACAACAACAACAACAACAACAACAACAATAATAATAATAATAATAACAATAATAATAACCATAATAATAACAATAATAATAATAACAATAATAATAGTAACAACAATAATAATAACAATAATTATAACAATATTAATCTTAACTCTGAACCAAATTCACCAAATGTCTATCTGTCCGTCTGTCTGTCTGTCTGTCTGTCTGTCTGTCTGTCTGTCTGTCCGTCCAACTGTTCCCAGGTACAGCAAAAACGGCTGAACCGATCGCAACGAAATTTTTGGTGGGTAATCCTGGGACCCCCTGGAGTAAAATAGGCCATATTGTTTTTCCAATTTTTTTCCAATTTTTCCAATTTTCCAATTTTCCAGTTTTTCCAAACACGATGGAATAATATTTACCGATATGAACAGTGATGTGGCTTTTATTGAAATTCTACAAATACTGTTTAGATTTTGATGATTTGCGTGTGATATGATTCAACGGATGTTTATATAAATCGTTTAAAATAAAAAAGCCTTCAATTTCTGATATTTTGCCTTTTCATTTGGGCCTCCCAATTGAAGCCCCGCCCATAGGGCGGGTACCATCGCTGGTGTTTAAAATGCAAGGATTTTGGATCCAGCCTGTCAGATCGTTCACGATATTCAACTCCAGTGATCTACGATATTTAAATAATTACATTTGACATAAACCCCTCCCTCACCTGTCGCTTCTCGAATGTGAATGGCTCGTTATTCCTGACACTGTTTTACACTAATAGCTTTGAAAACGTGACGGTTACCTGCTGTTTAGCTGGAGCCGAGTATGAAATTGGAATGAATTCTTGCTGTGCGCATCACCTCTCTCTCTCCTCCCCGTGGTGCAACAACTCAATCATTTCATAGCTTCGGTGGAACTTTGCAATGCTCCACTGTGGCAGTAAATCAAGGAATGCAGGTGTACACTAATTATGGACAAATCGAGTAGGATGGGGGAGGGGGAGGAGGGGTGGGGAAATGCTCTATAATCTACTCCTCGATTCATTCGTTCAGTCTACTACTACAACTACGTATTTCTAAAATTTTGCATTAATCCATTCAGCGGTTTTAGAGAAGAAGATGTTTGAAGTTTATGTCATCATAGGCAATGGCAGCCAATGTAAGTCAAAATTGCAAAAACGAGTCAACGACTACTACTATTGCTACTTATTTAAAGTCCCCAATTATTCTCACCTTTTGGGGTTGCGGGGAATGTTTTTAGCCCAAGGTTTTCACGAACCGGCTGGCCAGGCATGATGTAACACGGAAGGTGATTTGAACAGGAAATTAGTTATTTGTTCAGTTCTTCATCTGTTCTTCACGAAATACAACATTCACCGTGGGATCTTCAATATCCACCAATGAGCGGTTCGGGCTTTGCTCCATATGGAAGTTGCATTTGCAGCTGATTCTTCGACCTCATCAAAGCTAAGTTTTTCTAACCGGACCCGTCGTGTTTATCTGTTGAATTGTCTTTTTTCCCTGTCCTCTTGTTTGTGTTTTCGTCCATTTCTTCGTGTTGAATCTTACCTTGTTGTGCTGTGTTGTCAAATTCGTTTTCGTGTTGCTCAAGGCCTACTCCTCAGATAGCCGGCGTTCAAATTTTCTCTGCTGCAATGCCATGTTCTTCATTCTGCTTCTTTTTCCCGCAAGTATTGTCCTTTCTACCTCCTCAAAATTTCTACCTCCTTCCTCACTTCCAAAAAAACAAGAAAAAAATATGTATTCCACACTCCAAAACACAATCTGATTCTGCCTGGACTTCCTTCCGCCTATACTTCCTGTAGTTGCCTCCGCCACAGAAGGTGGATGGAGGTTATGTTTTCACCCCTGCCTGTTTGTGAACAGGATGTCTAAAAAAGTTGGGGATGGATTCGGACAAAATTTGGTGGAGATGTTGGGTATGTGACAAGGACAAAATGATTGGGTTTTGGTGAAGATCCGGATCTAGTCTGAGAATTTTAAAGTGATTCTTCACCATTGAGAGATTGAGGCCAAAAACGATATATATATATATATATATATATAGCATGATATTTCGAAAAGGTGTGGACGGATTCGGATGAAACCTGGTGGACAAGGTTGGGTGTGTGACAAGGACGAATCAATTCGATTCTGGGGAAGATTTCAAAATGGATCCGGAAAAATTTTTTAATTTTAATTTATTTAAGTGATTCTTTACCTATTACGATATATGGCATGATATTTCAAAAAGTTGTGCCTGAATTATGACAAAACGATGTGGATGTGTTGGTTAGGTTGTATGTCCAGTTTGGCAATCTTGACAAACCTGGTTTGAAGAGGTTGTCTGTTTATGACAATCAAATCCTCTTTACGTCCTTTAACGGTGTCAAAATCCTCCATGTCAGTACCCCCCCCCCCCCCAGGTCTCTAACAAGCCCATCCTTCCAACCCCACCCCTTCTATGTGCCTCACTTTTCTGCTTCCCCCACCACCCACCCACACCTCCCCTCTCTCATCCCACTTTCTCAAAGCTTTTCCCTCAAAGCATCCTTTCACTCTACATACTCAAAGCTTTCCCCTCATCACGCATCCTCCCACCTATTCCCTCGTCCTGCATTCATCCCACATTCCCCCCGCATCCTCCCACCTCCCACTTGTGAGAAGGCCAAATGCCTCAATTCTGTTTTTGCTTCCAAATATTGTGTCCCCCAAACCCTCACTCTCTGTACCCACCCTACCCAGTCATACCCAACCCACCACAACCCTTCGCTCTCTGTACCCACCCTACCCAGTCATACCCAACCCACCACAACCCTTCGCTCTCTGTACCCACCCTACCCAGTCATACCCACTCCAACCCCTCTCTCTCTGTACCCACCCTACCCAGTCATACCCACCCTACCCAGTCATACCCAACCCACCACAACCCTTCGCTCTCTGTATCCACCCTACCCAGTCATACCCACTCCAACCCCTCTCTCCCTGTAACCAGCCTACCCAGTCATACCCACCCTACCCAGTCATACCCAACCCACCACAACCCTTCGCTCTCTGTACCCACCCTACCCAGTCATACCCAACCCACCCCAACCCTTCATTCTCTGTACCCACCCTACCCAGTCATACCCACTCCAAACCCTCTCTCTCTGTACCCACCCTACCCAGTCATACCCACCCCAAAACCCTCTCTCTCTGTACCCACCCTACCCAGTCATACCCACCCTACCCAGTCATACCCAACCCACCACAACCCTTCACTCTCTGTACCCACCCTACATCATCATACCCACTCCAACCCCTCTCTCTCTCTGTACCCACCCTACGCAGTCATACCCACCCCAAACCCTCGCTCTCTGTACCCACCCTACCCAGTCATACCCAACCCACCACAACCCCTCATTCTCTGTACCCACCCTACCCAGTCATACCCACCACAAACCCTCACTCTCTGTACCCACCCTACCCAGTCATACCCACCCCAAACCCTCTCTCTCTGTACCCACCCTACCCAGTCATACCCACCCCAATCCCTCGCTCTCTGTACCCACCCTACCCAGTCATACCCAACCCACCCCAACCACTCATTCTCTGTACCCACCCTACCCAGTCATACCCACCCCAAACTCTCTCTCTCTGTACCCACCCTACACAGTCATACCCACCCCAAACCCTCGCTCTCTGTACCCACCCTACCCAGTCATACCCACCCCAAACCCTCGCTCTCTGTACCCACCCTACCCAGTCATACCCACCCCAAACTCTCTCTCTCTGTACCCACCCTACACAGTGATACCCACCCCAAATCCTCGCTCTCTGTACCCACCCTACTCAGTCATACCCACCCCAAACCCTCGCTCTCTGTACCCACCCTACACAGTCATACCCACCCCAAACCCTCGCTCTCTGTACCCACCCTACCCAGTCATACCCACCCCAAACCCTCGCTCTCTGTACCCACCCTACCCAGTCATACCCACCCCAAACCCTCGCTCTGTGTACCAACCCTCCACAGTCATACCCAACTGCTTTTGGACTCTGTGTCTTTTACACTTGAGAAGGTGGAGAAGTTTCTTGCAAACCTCGACTCTGATTCCGCAGTAGGACCGGACGGCATCAGCTCACGTGTCCTCAAAACCTGCTCTGCTGCTCTTGCACATCTTCTTTCTGTACTTTCACCATGTCATTTGCCTGAGGTCATCTTACCTTTTCTTGGTGGTCAACCAACATCGCCACATTACATAAACCAGGGCCAAAAACCGATCCACTTAACTATAGACCTATTGGCTTACTTGCAATTACCAGCAAGTCATGGAATCCATCATCACAGTTGGCATAAAATCATTCCTTTTCTCCAACAGCCTCATTTCAGGTCATCCATTTGGATGCAGACCTGGTCACTCTACCTTGGACATGCTGCTTATATCTTCCCAACAATGGATGGAGGCCCTCAATGACCACCCCACCACCATGTCAGACATGAGATCAGGGCTGTCTCTCTGGACATATCTCGAGCTTTTGATACATTCTGGCATCCTGCTCCACTCTTCAAACTCCCTGCCTACTGCCTGCATGACCATCTCCATACAGGGCTTCCTGACTTCCTCTACTCTCTTAGCCAACTTATGGCTTTCAATCCTTTCATCTTCTCTCCCTATTAATACTGGAGTGCCCCAAGGCAATGTTCTGGGCCCAATCTTGTTCCTAATCTTCATCAAAAATCCTCTTTATCTATTTTAATAATTCCACCCTGTGCCAGAGGCCCATGACATCCCTCGTCCTCTTTCAGACAGGCAGGCAGCAGCATCTTCTCTCTCTCTTCAGACCTTGATAGAATCAGGAGCTGGTCAAACACTTGGACTATTTCTTTCAATCCTGACAAATCTCCTCTCCAAAAGACCATCTGGCAAACCCTCGCATCTACTTATTAAGCAATCATCTTGAGGAAGTTCAGCCACTGGAACTCTTTGGTCCCACTAGCAGCCATGATCTTTTTTGCGAAAACCACATTTCAAAGTTGGCCTCCAAAGCCAGTTGCCAACTGGGGATCCACCATCGTAAAAAGTCCTTGCTTGGCATCTGCAGCTTGTCCTTCTTCATCTGCAGCTTGATGGAGTACTGCTCTCCCCTCTAGGCTGGCTCCCCTGCCTCACACCTTTTCAGCTTTTTATCACCGGTGTTGGCAGATGGCTCCTTCGGATTAGCGTTGCTCTTAGCGTTGCTAGTTGGGACATTTGACGGAGCACTGCACTGCACAGGTGCAGTGCAACCTCTGTGGTGCACCAGGACACACCTTCCGCTCTTGCCCACAGAGCGATGCAAGCAGGATGCATGTGTCTCTGGGTTGGGATAGGGGTGTTGCCCCAGGGACGAGTACTGTGGTTGTGCCTGTTGTGCCTGCTGTTTCTACTCCCTCCGCAGTAAAAGAAGATGGAGAGGGAGAAGCAGGTAAGAGGGTAGGAGAGCAGGGAGGAGATGGAAGCTGCAACATCATTCCCCTCACTCCCAGCAACAGAGGACCAGGATGAGGGATCATGCCGGGTGTGGGGCCCACTAAGGTGGGAGGGGAGGTCTATGTTGCTCTGGTGGAGCTCTGGTGGTGGGAGGGGAGGTCAGGGAAAGCAACCCCTGTTCAAGAGACACTGCTGCAGGAGGTTGGAAGTAACGGCTTCTCCTCAGACTGTGAAAACACTGATGCAGGGGGAATGGACAGTGGAAAAACGCCTGTGTAGCTGCAGGGATATAGGAGCTGGGGAGTGCCCCACAGGGTAGACATGGAAGACATTTCAGGCCAAATGATCCTGTGGGGCACAAAGTCCTCCACACATTTGGTGGCCCATCCAGAGCTGCGGAAATGGCAGGGAAGGACGAGACAGACCGTGGGAGGGGGGGGGGGGGGGAGAGGGTGGGTTGGGTGGGATCTGAGTGAGGTGGTTCTTGTTCCACAGACAAATAACCCCACCCCTCACTTTTGTCCCCACCTTTGGGGGTGGCAGCGGCTGTAGGGATAAGCCAAGTGGAGAAACTATTGGTTATGGTTTATTATTTGATTGATCTGAGTCTTGTTACCCTCGCCAGAGGAGAGGGTATTGCATTTGATCCCGTTTGTTACTTGCCGGAAAAGATTCCGGCAAATATGTTGATCGGTTGGTTTGTCTGTCTGTCTGTTTGTCTGTGCGCAGCACTACGTCTGCACCGTTGCACATAGAATCGCCAAACTTTACACACATATTTGTCTTGCCCTGGAATAGACTGTGCCCAATTGATGGTGCCTTCCGTCACGTGGTTCGGCCGCCATCTTGGAAAAAACGAAAAATTTTGCACCTCTATATCTCCGAAAGTGCTGAATAGAAAAAATTGAGACATGGCACATTGTAAAGAACTCGCCATGGGGAATAAAATATGTTAATGATGATGTCATAGGTGCCTCCATTATGACGTCATAATTCGACAAGAACAAAACTTCATCCGATCAAGATGAAATTTCTTGAGCATCATCAAGGAATAAATTAGTTTAGTAAAAAAAATAACGATGACGTCACCGGCCAGGTGGTTCGGCCGCCAAATTTGTTTCAACACAAAAGCCTTAAAAACCACTGAAAATACATCCTGGTGAGGGTTTGCTATCTCTGATTGCTCTTTCTTGTTTTGATTTATTGTTATTGATGGGTTTTATTGAGGTTTTGATTCTGGCTTTGAAATTTTTATGTTTTTAAAAACCTTCTTATAATAAAAAGGCCTGTGCCATTAAAGCCTTCCAATGCCCCCATTCACAGAGAACGTGTGGTCGCCCAATGGTTTGATGAGCATGACACCGATGTCATGGCCTTCCCAGTCACCAGATCTGAACCTATTCGAGCATTTATGGGATATTCTGAAACGATGCCTGAGACAGAGTTTTCCATTTCCATCAAACGGGTGTGAGTTAATTGATTTTCTCATGGAAGAATGGCATCACATCCCTTCTCCTGGAGAATTCCAGACGCTGGCGCATACAGGCTGCACGTGGTGGCCCAATGTCCTATTAAGTGACTTTACATTGGTGTTTCCATTTTTTTGTCCACGACCTGCACCTCTCAGCTATTCCGCTAGCTGTCCATTTGTTCGCATTTTCAATTCCCTGTTATGAAGTGAACGAGAGAGTCCTCTGCTTTGGACCTTGAGTATACTGAACATGTAACCAGGACCAAAACGTTACACACAGGGCGAGGTTGGTTTGGAAGAAATCTTGTTCCATGTTTCCGAACAACGACATCTTGCCCACACTTTTCTCTTTTCGTTGACTTGGGAAACTTCACAGAAATCCACAAGGTTGACATAAAGTGGAATTGATTGAAACGGGAGATGCTCTTTGTCAGCAATGGCCCGCATACAGGATGTGCCAACTGGACAAGGTCCCCCAAGCACTCCATTTACACCGAGTTGCATCTTGCAAATGCTTGCGTTTCATTGGACATATTTAGTATTACAATTTGAGCAGTGATTTGAAATGCTGTGATAGCAGGTTAAAATCCCAGATACTATCATTTATGAATGGCCTTGTAATTCAGGTAAAACCTCACTCTTGTTTCTGCAGAAGCTCCTGGTCCTGTATGTAGTTTGTCTATGAACGTGGTTCAAGTTCTCGCTTACTTTCTCTTTCTTTCTTTCTTTCTTTCTGTTTCTTTCTTTCTGTCTCTTTCTCTTTCTCTTTCTCTCTCTCTCTCTCTCTCTCTCTCTCTCTCTCTCTCTCTCTCTCTCTCTCTCTCTCTCTAACTCTCTCTAACTCTCTCTCTCTTTCTTTCTCTACCTCCTTCTCTATCTCTGGGTTCAAGGCAATAATTTAGATTATTGGGTAAAATGCCAGGGGCATAGAAAAAGCCCCTTTATATACTATGTAGAAGAATGTGCCATGTGGAAGAGCCGCCGCGTCAAAGTCAGCACAAACGACGATCTAGGTCGAGGAACGATTCAGCGCAGGCGACGACCCAGCTCGGATGAAGCACCAGCCCGAGGAACGAAGGATGAACCAGCACGTCGGACAGCCAGCTTGAAGGTCGTACGACGAGAGGGCAGCGAGAGAGACCCGAAGTGTGATGGGCACCGGTTTATGTCGGGGCAAAAGGCTTTCCAGAATGTTCCACGGCCTGCCATTGGCCGAGGCAACACTGGTAGTTTGCTGGTGAAGTGTCCACAACCTCATTGGTTGCTTACGTGCCCACGACCTCTCATTGGATGTTTTCGTGTCCACGATCTCTCATTAGTTGTTTGCGTGTCCACGATCTCTCATTGGTCGTTTGCTGGTGAAGTTTGCTGGTGAAGTATCCACGACCTGATTGGTTGGTTACATGCCCACGACCTCTCATTGGTTACCTGCTGGTGATGTGGGTGGTTCTTTTAGCCACGCCCACCACAGTCGCGGTTGATCACGTGGACTGTGGTTGTAGCCACACCTCCTTGCACATGAACCAGCGTCTTCCTTCCACTATACGAAGGTTTGAATCCTGCCTAAACTCAACGCATATCTGCTTTAATTACTACACAATGGGAAGGGAGCTAATCTTTACATTTAATAATAAATACCTGACTACTGCAGGCTACATGTTGTTGTGTTATTAACGAGAGGGGGTGTTCTTCATTGCAAAACCACAATAATATTGTCCGGGCCATTTTAGGACTTCTGTGTGGAATAAGCTAAGATTTAGTGTTTTTTCAGCTTTTTTTGTTTTGTTCCAATGCAAACCAAAGAAATACATTTGTGGATAACAAAACAATTTTTAATTTCAACAATATTCTGGAAGAAATGGTGCATTATTTGAAAAAAAGTGCAAGGGTGCCAAGATGTTTGGCCACGACTGTATATGTATGTATAACAATATATATATATATATATATATATATATATATATATATATATATATATATTGGTTGTTTGCGTATACTGTATATATATATATATATATATATATATATATATATATATATATATATATATATATATATATATATAAATATATATATATATATGTGGGGAGCTGTTATTCCCCTCCCCTTTGTTAATTCTTGCTGCTCTACCAATTACCAAGCATAACCAATTATATGTTTTGTTTTGACTGATTGCTGTATTCTTTTAAAATACTTAGTCCTTTCTTGTGCATTGAGGATGTGTAATACCCTAATAAGGAGTTCTGTGCTTGTGAGCTCTTGCCCTGTATTGGCATAATCCCTTGTTCCCCTTTTGTGGCCTTGGTTGCAGCTGCTATCTCTCAGCCTCCCACAAGACTTTGCCAATATCCTGTAGGCTGACACATTTATGAGTGTCCACTCCCTTTGTACTTCCCCAACCCAAGTCTCTATACAGAAAGTTGTAAACATGTTGCCACATATTGCTGACCATCTCCTTATCTGAGCTAACCCATGAGTGGCCTTGGATGAACTTCCTTTAACTAACTGAACAACAGGATGGGACTAATGGTGGGGGGACCAATGAGCCCATTCTTTCTCTGTATCTTGTGAGCTAAAGCCACACCCTATATTCTTTATATATAGCAAGTTTAAATCGAATTACTTCAGAGCACCTTGTTGTAGTGTTGGTCATTTCGTGAGCTTCAAGCGACATTGTGTTTTCCGCAAGCTTGTGTAAACGAGTTCTAATAAATATATCCGTTGCTCCTTTCTCTGAGTCCTCTGAGTCCCAAGTTCTAAGTCCCATTCCGACATATGGTGGCAGCGGTGGGATCAGTCTGTGCAGTCCGGGACGCGGACCCAGGCAAGTGAGTGGTGAGACCAGCTGGCAATTGATCCGGGTCAGGTGAGCTGTGATTTTCTTTTGTTTTTTCCTTTATAGCCTGGGGGTCAGTCCAAATTATAACCCACTCTCTTGCTCGGGTGCCGTTTGTTCCGTTCCCTGCTCGAACCTGATCCACGAACCTAAATTTAAATACGGACCGCTTGGGTCCCGGAGCAACTGACTGTTTATGGACTCGTCAGGGTAACGTTACGTAAAGGAAAGTGCCCCACGTTGGGCGCCCGAGGGTAAGGGGTAATAGATCTCTGGGTTGTGAGGGTAAGGATAAGGGCGGCGTCCCAATCCGAGGCCTACCCGGGAGACATTGGAATCCTAAGTAAGGTTAGAAGTATTATAAGGGCGTAGGACGCCAGGAAAGTAAAGTAAGGATAGGTTAGACAGCTGTGAAGGCGGGCGAGCCTCTCAGGAGTTAGGTTGACGGCCGTACCTCGCGAGGCGGGCGAACCTCACGGGTACAAGGCTACGTAGGCCTCTCAGGAGTTAGGTAGACGGCCGTACCTAGCGAGGCGGGCGAACCTCACGGGTACAAGGCTACGTCGGTAAACTAAATTTTCCTAGGATGGGTAATAAGACTGTAAAGGCAGGTGAACCTCTCAGAAATACCCCAGCATTTTTCATGTTTAGGAGGTATGGCTATGACGCTGCGAGACCAGGGAAGTCATGGGTTGCGCTGATTAAGGATCTAGGTGAACCGTGGCCCAAAGGAGGGTCTTTTGCGCTGGAAAAATTGGACGCGTTGTATGGGGCATTAGAAAAGTTAGAACAGGACACGAAACACTTCCCGCATGACTATTGGAAAGTCTTTGGTTGGTGGAAGGAAGAAGCGATGAAGCGACACGCAAGGTCGATACAGGCCAGCCTGGCCGGTGAGGTATCAAAACTCAAGGGCCTGAGGAAACAGGCGAATAAAATGCAGGGTGAAGCGGTTAAAGAAATAGAGAGGCAGGCCAACGCGCGACTGATGCCGCTCATTGAAAATCCAGACCCCGCGGTAGGGGAGGTAGTAACCAATCTACCCTCCCCAGCCCCAGACCTAAGCCCTGTCCCGTGGTTTCAGGCGCCACCTATCCTTTCTGCGCTCCCGCCACCACCTCCCTGCAACCCCGCTACCATCGCGCCCCAGTTACCCCAGGGGCCGACACCCCACGGCACGAAGGTCGTTACCCCCCAGAACCATCCGAGCCAGGGAAATCCGTTTGCACAGCTCGGGGCTAACGGGATAAATAACGGGACCGATATTGCAGGGTTCCCACCACCGATAGGACAGGATGGGTTATACCCCTCACTGGTAGGCTGTAATGGGAATGAGACCTCACAAACTACCCCATTGAAATGTCAGGAAATAACAGGAAGGAAAACATTGTGCCCCTTACAAGTTATTGGAGTTAATGCTCAAGGTCAGGGGGTTCGAGAAAGGGTACCATGGAAAGAATCCGCTTTAACAGTAATGTGGGAAAGGATTCAACATTTGCTTATCGATGACCCACGACAGATAGTGCCAACCATGTCGAATTGGTTTTTAGTTGGCGAGTGCGACTATCGAGACATAACCCATATGGGAGTATCCGTGCTCCCACCCAAGGTATGGGAAAGGGCTAGACAAAGAGCACAGTGGCCGATTGAGGATCCAAGGGCAGCAGGAGCGGGCCAGATAACACAAGTACAATGGGAGGAACTGAAGGTCCGGCTGCTAGAATCCATCGAGCTGGCGCTGTTGCCAGCAGGAGGTCCGGACTGGGGAAAAATCGGGGCCATAAAACAGAAGACAGGAGAATCAATTGGAGATTACCGGGAAAGGTTGGAAAAGGCCATCGCGCGCTGGGGAGGACTGGGTCCGATGCAGCTGATAGGGCTACCCCAACCATTGGTAAACCAATATCTAATCGAGGGGCTTCGGCCGGCATTAAGAAACAGGTACAGTCCGTCCTTTTCGGCTGGAAGGGAATGACAACCAACGATTTATGCGACAAGCTGGAACAATGCCCGGGCTCCTCCTTAGAGGAGAAGAAGGATATTAAGGAGGAAATATTGCAAATGTATGTCCAGGAGAAACGGGCTCAACTTAATCAAAATAAAAAGGGGGATCGGAGTCAGAGCCACATACGCGATCAGTGCCAGAAGTGGGGGCCCGTCCGGGGTTATGAGGACCCCGGGAGGGGGGGTTGGCCTTTCTATAGGGGCCAATCCCCCAACGGAGAGTGGGTCCACCATGAAGGCAACGACTGCGACGGTTGTACCGACCAAGACCATGGATGAATTAACATGGACGATATAAGACAACAATGGACAATACCACCCCCTCTTCCCCCACCTCCTCAAAACCCTCAAACTTGGACCGTACCAGGGCCTCCTCCCCAAATTTGGTATCCACCAAGACCCCTTCTCCAAACCCCTGGACCACCCCCCAATAGTGGGATGCAGAATGGAGCGAGGGGGACCTGGGCCCTGCCTCGGGGTCCGCCGCAATGGCAACAAGTAAACCAGTCACAGTGGGGGCCGCCAGACTGACGGCTGGGCGGAAGGGGTGCCTTAGAGGGACGACCTATGCCCTCCGCACCGCCGGTTCCGCAGGAACCGTGCTTCTATTGCAAGCAAATGGGACACTGGAGACGTGATTGCCCAAGTGCTCGTAAGGGGTTTCCGCCCCAGGACAATAGAGGGGCCTATTGACGGGACGCCAGCGGGTCGCCTAAGGAGTGTCCTCTTTTGACCATGACACCGGCAGAGGAACCGACCTTGACGCTGGACGTGGACGGACGACAATTAGAGTTTCTTGTCGATACAGGTGCGACCCGCAGTACAATTAACGAGGGGCAATTGCCATCTTTGTGCCCCACGGCGAGGAACGTTCAAATAATGGGCGTTTCGGGCTTACCCCAAGCGCTTCCTATTTCGGAGGAAGTGCGAGTAACATGCGGCCCGCTAGAGGCTAAACATGCTTTCTTGATGACCACTACCGCCCCAACAAATTTGCTGGGACGGGACTTATTGTGCCGATTGGGCTGTCAAATTTCATGTACAGAACAGGGAGTTTTCATAGATGTCGTGGAATCTAAACACGACTCATTGATGATGGCATTGTCTCGCCCCGGCCCCACCGCGTATTGGTGGCGCTTGGACGAAGGGGCTCTAGCTACTTGGACGCATATCATAGATAATGTGTGTTTGGACAGTCCAGTTCTGCGAGATTGGCTACAACTGCACCAAATTTCGATAAAACACTTAAAGGATAATCCACCCCATTGCACGGCGTATTACGATGCAAAGGGCGAGGACGAGGATTATCGAGAGAAGGTTAAGGAAAAGCTGGGCGAGCGCACGCCTCTACACTTATCATGGATATGGATCGGCCGTGAGGGGATAGGTATCGAGGTAATCCTATCCGCGAGTCAGCGTGCGTTGACCCAATACCCCGAAGGAGCGGCCGCCCATGTTACCCTCACTATTGCCAAGGGGTGGCCGCCGGAAAGTGTAGGTTGGATGGTGGGGCGATTACAGGAAGTTCCCTTACAAGGTTATTGGTTTAAGAGGGGCCGCTGGACTGTGAGACGGCTCAATAACAGTGAAGGGTTCTCGATTGACATTAAGACACAACTGAGGGATGGAGTGGTAGAAGAGGCAGAGTTGCCCCCTAAGGGCAACTATGCCATGCGAGCGGTTCTAACGGACCCGGGTGAGTCAGACTACCTCCTGGCGGAGGTGCCAGACGATTTATGGCCTCGGAGCGACGACGAGGTTGGACGGATGCGAGACGCCGAACCTTTAGTGATATCAGTGCAGCCGGGGATGCGCTTGCCAAACGTGAAACAGTATAAGCTACGACCCGAGGCCGACGAAGGTATAGCACCGGTAATTCGGTCCCTAGTGGAGCAGAAAATTATCGTGGAAACTAACAGCCCATGTAATACACCAATTTTGCCGGTAAAAAAGCCGATGAAAGATAAATGGAGGTTTGTACAGGATTTAAGGGAGGTGAACAAGGTGATACAGGGCATACACCCACTAGTGCCGAATGGAGAGACCCTTATGATGTCAATTCCGCCGGACGCAACATACTTCACAGTTATTGACGTTTGTTCTGCGTTTTTCTCTGTGCCAATCGCGGCTGAGTCACAATACTTGTTCGCTTTCACCCATAGGGGGCGACAGTATACTTGGACAGTACTACCTCAGGGGTTTTCAGATAGCCCCACTCTGTTTTCCCGGGCGCTGCACCGCGACCTGGCAGATGTGGAATTGAAGGGAGGGTCAGTGTTGTTGCAGTACATTGACGATTTGTTGATTTGCTCCCCTTCTAAGGAGGCATGCGAAAAGGATTCCATGGCCCTATTAAAGGCCTTGGCGGCCAAAGGCCACAAAGTAGGCAGACCAAAACTTCAATTTGTGCGGAAGGTTGTAACTTACTTGGGACACGCCATTTCGCATGGGAAACGGGAATTGGATGCTGGACGGGTGACCGCTATCATGGAGATGCCTCGCCCACGCTCGCAACGGCAAATGCTGCGCTTCCTAGGTATGACGGGATACTGCCGCACTTGGATACTTGATTTTGCGCTGCTGGCTAAGCCACTGTACGAGGCGACCAAATCAAACGCCCCGGACGAATTGGTATGGACGGATGAATTGAAGCGATGTTTTGTAGGGCTGAAAAAGGCGTTGGTCACGGCACCGTCATTGGGACTCCCAGATTATGCGAAACCATTTACCCTTTACACTCACGCCGTGGGAGGTTTCGCCCAGTCAGTCTTGACACAGACCCATGGGGATAAGGAGCGGCCGGTGGCCTACTTTAGTAAAAAGTTAGACCCGGTCGAACGAGGGTTTCTGGTGTGCCTGCAAGCCGTGGCAGCGGCCAGGTACGCAGTAGAAAGAACAGCGGATATCGTTATGGGACACCCAGTAACGCTACGGGTGCCGCATTGCGTCACTTCGCTGTTGTTACAACGAAGCACACAGCATTTGTCCAACACTAGATTAATGCAATACGAATCCGCACTGATCACTGCTGCCAACATCACGATCGAACGTTGCACGACACTCAACCCAGCCTCACTGATGCCCACCCCTGAGGAGGGTGAACCCCATGTGTGCGCCGACGTTGTGCAGTTAGTCTCCACAGTGCGATCAGATTTAAAGGACAATCCCCTAGACTACCCCGACTGTACATTTTATGTCGATGGATCAGCTAGGCGCGCATGGGACGGGTCCCTGTTGTCCGGGTACGCTGTGTGCTCGGATAGCGAGACGGTAGAAAGCGGGCGTCTTCCACCTACATTTTCCGCACAGCAGGCGGAGCTGTGCACCTTGACCAGAGCGTGCAGCTTGGCGGCAGGCCTTGCCGTCAACATTTACACAGATTCGGCCTATGCTCACGGCGTAGTCCACGACAAAGGGGCCATCTGGAAGATGAGAGGTTTCCTCACATCTGCCGGTTCAGTGATAAAGAATGGCGCATTGGTAGAAGGGCTCCTCCGAAGCATTTTACTTCCCCGCGCTATCGCGGTAATTAAATGTCGTGGCCACCAAAGGGCGGACACTGACGTTGCCCGGGGCAATGCAAGGGCGGACGAGGCGGCAGGAAAGGCCGCCAACCAACAGATAGAACGCAACATGCCGATGGTGACACGAGCAAAGGCGACATCCGCACAGATTGCTGACATACCGACTGTGGGACCACCCGCCACACCAACTAAGGACGATATCATAAACTTGCAAAACGCTGCGCCGACGGCCGAACACGAGGACTGGCTCAAACGAGGGGCGATATGCCCTGGGCCAGGGGAAATGTGGACCCTTGACGAGAAACCTATAGCACCCCAGGCCTTACTGCCTTGGCTGGCATGCATGGCACATCAAAATGGTCATGTGTGCCAGAGGGGGGTGATGGGACAGATAAACTACACTTGGGCGGCACCAGGACTGTCACGGATTGTATCCGAAGTGTGCCGATCGTGCGTGGTCTGCCAGCAACACAATAGAGGGGCGCCGCCGAGACATGCACATGACGGGGGACGGCCCCCGCCAAGTGGGCCGTTCGCAAATATCGAGTTCGATTTCACGGAATTGGAACCAAGCATGTCATTTCGCTACGTGTTGGTAATCGTAGATACATTCACCAAATGGGTCGAAGCCTACCCATGCGTCAAGTCCGATGCCCCGACAGTAGTGAAGTGCCTCGTGCGGGATTTTATGTGCCGATTTGGCATCCCCCAGATAATTTCGTCTGATCAAGGGGGCCATTTCACGGCGCAGGTGGTCACGGGCATACTGAAGGCGTTGGGCGTGAAACAGTCCTTCCATTGCGTTTACCACCCACAGTCATCGGGACTTGTGGAACGAACGAATAAGACTTTAAAAAATAAACTAGCGAAACTTTGCGCAGACACAGGCTTGAAGTGGCCGGAGGCTCTCCCGCTTGCATTGATGAGCATCCGTTCCACCCCGGGTCGCACTACGGGCCTTTCCCCCCACGAAATATTAATGGGACGCCCTATGAGCTTGCCCGTCTCAGCACCAACGGACATGTCCACCCTTGCTTTGCCGGTGATGGATGACATGCTTTTGAGATTTTGCATAGGCTTGTCCAATGTGGCACGCAGCATTCATGCTCGAGTACAAGAGGCGCTGCCTGAACCAATAGGCCACGCCATCCACGACTTCCACGCCGGCGACTGGGTGCTCGTAAAGCACTTCACCCGCAAAGCTGCTTTGGAGCCACGGTGGAAGGGACCATTCCAGGTGCTACTGGTCACACCGACGGCAGTCTTCTGCGAGGGTAAACCTTCGTGGATCCACGCCACCCATTGTAAGTTGTCCATTCCCGCACCACAAGCCACACAAGACACCGCACCTCACACTGCTGAAGACAATGCACCGTTTAGGGCACTACAGTCTCCTAAGGGCGGCGATGATGGTCATGATGATGGGAATTCTGGGCAGCGGCCTAACAAACCCTGCCAAAGATAGGCTTCTGCAGTTTAACCCACTGAGAGAGGATCTCCCCAAATACCCAGGACACGACAACTACACGTTATTTAAACTTTACCCCGTCAAATACATAACGGCTCCCCGGGGACAGGGGATAGTAGTACATTGCTGTGAGTTGGAGACACATTTCAAGTGGTTATCTGTAAGATGGATGGAAGCCATGGTGGTACACAATGGGACACCACAGGCACGCATGACAACCCCACGCATAGTCTTAACTAAAATTAGAAAGGTGAAAAATGGAAGGTTTACTGGGACCGTGAATAGTCACGCCGTCGCAGGATATCAATGGGGCACGGGCATCGACAATACTACTCTCCTACTGTCGCATGCCCTTGTCGGCCCACACACCACGATAATACTTGAATGTGGAATATGGCCCCCGCGCACGCTGATTAGAAGGAACAGAAAGATGGGAGATACCCAACACCAATTCCGGCCTAGTTGCGCCGCCTACGTCATTAAACCCCCTCCTGCCCAGGAAGTAAGAAGGGAGCCAGAGGAGAACACATACTGGAAGGTCGCACGGCATATGGCCACAGTACAGAATAGGACACGGTGTTGGATGTGTATGCACCTTCCCCGCACCAGCACAGCAGGAATACCAATGGTAGTGTTACCCCTATCACTCAATGATTTGTGCTCGAAGCCACTAGACACCAAATGCATTAGTACAACCCTGACAAGCCAAGGTTCTGACGGAACCGCGTGTAAACGAGTTTTTCAGTACTCCCCCCCCCATCCAGTCCCGACACTTTGAGGAATGTCCGGCGCCGGTTTGGGTCAAGCCGGCAAGGGGGGCCCTCTGCTTAGAAGGAAAGGGCCAAGTAATGGTAGGCAAATCCGTGTGTAGGAATACCCTCCCCGCGGACCCTAGGAAAGGGAAACACAGGCTGTTAGTGAATGTTACAAGCTCGCCCTTACATAACCTCACACACCTCCAGTTGGCATGGAGAGGGGAAAACGGGACAAACACAAATGTTACCGCATTGACAAAATTGCGTTAATCTTAGAAAGGGTGGCCAACGACACCGCTACAGCACATGACGAAATGTTGGACACGGTTGTCCACCTGCGTACAATGGTTATGCAAAATAGGGTTGCGTTAGATATGCTACTGGCAGAACGAGGAGGGGTATGTGGGATAATTAAGGGTAAATGTTGTACTTTTATTCCTGATCCTTCACAAGGGGTCAGTGCTGCTATTATAAGGTTAAGAGAAAGTGCTCATATATTGACAAAGGATCGAATGGATCGGGAAGCCTCCCACCAGTGGCTTACTGACTGGTTTAAAGGATGGGCAGGTACGATAGTAAAGTGGATATTGACCGCCTTGGCAATAGTCCTTGGAATCGTGGTTTGTTGTGTACTAATCAAGGCTTTAGTCCTTGCGTGTGTGAGAAAGTTTACCACAGGATGGACACTGAAGACAACACCAGAAAAGGCCATGGTGATGACCGACAAGCTGACCGTGGGTCCAGATGACACTCCGGCCGTCGACGTGACTGCAGATCGCGGATGCTGGAACGACGACCCGAACGAGTCACTGGGCCGCGACAATGAGATCTCCGCTTCTGAAGATTGTTCTTCCGTTGTTGATGTTACCGATAATGATTTTGATTACACAGTTGCAGACCTCAGAGCATTTCAGGCTGCCAGGACGCCGATTACTCTGGACCCCAACATGTCGCATGCAGACGCCAACGAGTACCTAAGGGAGACCTCTCGTTTTTTCTCGATGTGTAAGGCTATGACTGTTGCTGGCCGCCTACGCCGCAGGCCTAAGCCACCTGAGAATAATGTTACTGATAATGATTCCGATGATGATGTGGGCCACTTGCAAGGGTCCCCGACTGATGTTTATGTCTCAATGCAGTCTTTGCCTCTTTATGTTTCACGAGCTCACCTTTATGTCTCACAAGCTCACAGTGAGTCAAACGTCACTGACCCAATTCTGGATTTGGACCCAACTGCAAACCCGAGCCTGGATGGTGAGGAACTCAACATGGGAGATACTCTGAGTTCCGAATCTGATTGTCTTGAAGATTCGTCCATGGATAACGGCGGTGGAAGCAGCATCGCCTCGGACGACTTCGACTTTGACCCAAAGGAAGTTTCTCTCCCTCCTTTGGACCGTTATGCTTTGTTTTTTGGCCATAGGTTTAAGCCACCTGATACTGATGACGTTGTGTCTTCCCCAGATCACCAGCATATAAGAGGCCTCATGAACATGAATATCGATTGAGCGCTGAAGATCGACAAGGATTTCACCTGGGGAAGCTTGGGCGAGCTCCAGTCGGGGGGGAGTCCTGGCCGCACCTCTGTGGACCAAGAGTGGGTCGGGAGATCCTCCTGGGTGTGGACCCCGGCCGAACCAGAGGTCTTCGTTGTGGATTTGACACGCTATTCGATCTTCATGCCTCTACGGTCTCACATCATACACCCACCTACACCTGACTTACATCATACACCCACATACACCCACATACCCGCGGATCATCCTGCTGAGTGCGATGTGTGGTACTTTGGGTGCGGGACATGCTCACTGGGCTGCATTCGCGTGGTATGCTTAGTGACACTGCCTATTTCACTACTCTTGGAGGATTTTACATGCCATTTGATCACCCTGTCTTTACGGACTTACATTGCATACTCACATACAGACGCGAATCATCCTGCTGGGTGCGATGTGGAGTGCTTTGGGTACTACATGCTCACTGCCGCCTTCGCGTGATATGTTGAATGACTTTCCTGATTTGTTTTGTTTCTGCTTTGTTTGAAATAAAGGCCTTTGATTGGCTCATAGATAACATTGTATCTTAGATCCAAAAGGGCGGTATGTGGGGAGCTGTTATTCCCCTCCCCCTTTGTTAATTCTTGCTGCTCTACCAATTACCAAGCATAACCAATTATATGTTTTGTTTTGACTGATTGCTGTATTCTTTTAAAATACTTAGTCCTTTCTTGTGCATTGAGGATGTGTACTACCCTAATAAGGAGTTCTGTGCTTGTGAGCTCTTGCCCTGTATTGGCATAATCCCTTGTTCCCCTTTTGTGGCCTTGGTTGCAGCTGCTATCTCTCAGCCTCCCACAAGACTTTGCCAATATCCTGTAGGCTGACACATTTATGAGTGTCCACTCCCTTTGTACTTCCCCAACCCAAGTCTCTATACAGAAAGTTGTAAACATGTTGCTACATATTGCTGACCATCTCCTTATCTGAGCTAACCCATGAGTGGCCTTGGATGAACTTCCTTTAACTAACTGAACAACAGGATGGGACTAATGGTGGGGGGACCAATGAGCCCATTCTTTCTCTGTATCTTGTGAGCTAAAGCCACACCCTATATTCTTTATATATAGCAAGTTTAAATCGAATTACTTCAGAGCACCTTGTTGTAGTGTTGGTCATTTCGTGAGCTTCAAGCGACATTGTGTTTTCCGCAAGCTTGTGTAAACGAGTTCTAATAAATATATCCGTTGCTCCTTTCTCTGAGTCCTCTGAGTCCCAAGTTCTAAGTCCCATTCCGACATATGGTGGCAGCGGTGGGATCAGTCTGTGCAGTCCGGGACGCGGTCCCAGGCAAGTGAGTGGTGAGACCAGCTGGCAATTGATCCGGGTCAGGTGAGCTGTGGTTTTCTTTTGTTTTTTCCTTTATAGCCTGGGGGTCAGTCCAAATTATAACCCACTCTCTTGCTCGGGTGCCGTTTGTTCCGTTCCCTGCTCGAACCTGATCCACGAACCTAAATTTAAATACGGACCGCTTGGGTCCCGGAGCAACTGACTGTTTATGGACTCGTCAGGGTAACGTTACGTAAAGGAAAGTGCCCCACGTTGGGTGCCCGAGGGTAAGGGGTAATAGATCTCTGGGTTGTGAGGGTAAGGATAAGGGCGGCGTCCCAATCCGAGGCCTACCCGGGAGACATTGGAATCCTAAGTAAGGTTAGAAGTATTATAAGGGCGTAGGACGCCAGGAAAGTAAAGTAAGGATAGGTTAGACAGCTGTGAAGGCGGGCGAGCCTCTCAGGAGTTAGGTTGATGGCCGTACCTCGCGAGGCGGGCGAACCTCACGGGTACAAGGCTACGTCGGCCTCTCAGGAGTTAGGTAGACGGCCGTACCTCGCGAGGCGGGCGAACCTCACGGGTACAAGGCTACGTCGGTAAACTAAATTTTCCTAGGATGGGTAATAAGACTGTAAAGGCAGGTGAACCTCTCAGAAATACCCCAGCATTTTTCATGTTTAGGAGGTATGGCTATGACGCTGCGAGACCAGGGAAGTCATGGGTTGCGCTGACTAAGGATCTAGGTGAACCGTGGCCCGAAGGAGGGTCTTTTGCGCTGGAAAAATTGGACGCGTTGTATGGGGCATTAGAAAAGTTAGAACAGGACACGAAACACTTCCCGCATGACTATTGGAAAGTCTTTGGTTGGTGGAAGGAAGAAGCGATGAAGCGACACGCAAGGTCGATACAGGCCAGCCTGGCCGGTGAGGTATCAAAACTCAAGGGCCTGAGGAAACAGGCGAATAAAATGCAGGGTGAAGCGGTTAAAGAAATAGAGAGGCAGGCCAACGCACGACTGATGCCGCTCGTTGAAAATCCAGACCCCGCGGTAGGGGAGGTAGTAACCAATCTACCCTCCCCAGCCCCAGACCTAAGCCCTGTCCCGGGGTTTCAGGCGCCACCTATCCTTTCTGCGCTCCCGCCACCACCTCCCTGCAACCCCGCTACCATCGCGCCCCAGTTACCCCAGGGGCCGACACCCCACGGCACGAAGGTCGTTACCCCCCAGAACAATCCAAGCCAGGGAAATCCGTTTGCACAGCTCGGGGCTAACGGGATAAATAACGGGACCGATATTGCAGGGTTCCCACCACCGATAGGACAGGATGGGTTATACCCCTCACTGGTAGACTGTAATGGGAATGAGACCTCACAAACTACCCCATTGAAATGTCAGGAAATAACAGGAAGGAAAACATTGTGCCCCTTACAAGTTATTGGAGTTAATGCTCAAGGTCAGGGGGTTCGAGAAAGGGTACCATGGAAAGAATCCGCTTTAACAGTAATGTGGGAAAGGATTCAACATTTGCTTATCGATGACCCACGACAGATAGTGCCAACCATGTCGAATTGGTTTTTAGTTGGCGAGTGCGACTATCGAGACATAACCCATATGGGAGTATCCGTGCTCCCACCCAAGGTATGGGAAAGGGCTAGACAAAGAGCACAGTGGCCGATTGAGGATCCAAGGGCAGCAGGAGCGGGCCAGATAACACAAGTACAATGGGAGGAACTGAAGGGCCGGCTGCTAGAATCCATCGAGCTGGCGCTGTTGCCAGCAGGAGGTCCGGACTGGGGAAAAATCGGGGCCATAAAACAGAAGACAGGAGAATCAATTGGAGATTACCGGGAAAGGTTGGAAAAGGCCATCGCGCGCTGGGGAGGACTGGGTCCGATGCAGCTGATAGGGCTACCCCAACCATTGGTAAACCAATATCTAATCGAGGGGCTTCGGCCGGCATTAAGAAACAGGTACAGTCGTCCTTTTCGGCTGGAAGGGAATGACAACCAACGATTTATGCGACAAGCTGGAACAATGCCCGGGCTCCTCCTTAGAGGAGAAGAAGGATATTAAGGAGGAAATATTGCAAATGTATACACAAAGAATTAAGTTAAGCACCCCCCCCCCCGTTTTTTTACAACCTCGCACATTACAAGTTTGTTGTCGTCAAAACAGTGTAATATACCCATGATATTGCTATATTTTCTGGAGAAGTGATATTATGGTCACATAAAAACATAACAATCATGCCGTTTTCAATATTTTATTCTGAATAATTTAAGGTGAAATTTTTTGGGAATTTTAGGCATATTTTCACCTCAATTTAAGTATGGAGCTATAGGTCCATCACGGACAGTGTGGATGACGTTTATGTTTTCTAACGTACAGTCATTGTTCTGAGAAGACCTCTAGCGATCTTTGCGTCAATAACGTGTGTAGGACCCACGTGATCGGATCACTGACTCAACCCTACGTCTCATAGACCCTGTAAGCCGTCGTATGCGTTGCTGTGGCAGGTTGTTCCATTCCCGATGTAATGCACGTTCCAATTCATCCAGATTGGCTATTGGAGGGACCATCTTCGCAATTTGTCGTCCCAACATGTCCCAAACGTGCTCGAGGGGGTTCAGGTCAGGACTGTACGCAGGCCAGGGGATGGTTGTCACAGCACCTTGCTCCAGCAAGGCTCGGACGCGTCTCGCACGGTGAGGCCTGGCGTTGTCATCCATGAAGATGGGTCTGCTGGCGAGGGTGTGGTCATCGAAGTGCGGGATTACGGTGGTATTCAGGATTTCCTCGGCATATCGCTCTCCGTTGAGGTTACCTCGCACAGTTATCAGGTCCAACTTACAGTCATGGGAGAAGCATCCCCAGACCATAATCGAGCCACCACCAAAGGGTACCGTTGGTTGAATGTTTTTAGGTGCATACGCGGTGTTTTTGTGGCGCCACACCCGAACACGCCCATCTGTCACGTACAGCAAGAACCGGCTTTCATCCGACCAATGAACTCGCCTCCAAGACCGGATGTTCCATCCACGTCGCGCTAGGCACCATGCCAAACGCTCCCTCTGATGTCGTTCGAGTAGCCTTGGACGCTTGATCACTCGTCTTGACCTTACACCGGCCGATTTCAGGCGGTTCCTCACGGCACGGTGACATAGCCTTCTGTTGGGCAGCCAGTTGTCCTTCAGGAAATGGCTCGAGGCGAAGGGATATCGTCGCACCAGTCTCAAGAGCGCTCTATCTTGGCGGACTGTTGTCACGCGAGGTCTTCCAGACCTTGGGCGGTCCTTCACCGCATCCATTTCCTGGTGTTTCTGCACCAACCGACTGATCACCGAATGGTGGTAACCAAACGTTCGAGCTACAGCTTTTCTGGACATTCCGGACTCGATCATGCCTATTATCCGCCATCGTTCTCCGTCCGACAACCGTCTACGAGCCACCATTACGAGAAAATGACCATGTAACCCCCACACGAGCTCAGGCGTGACTTGCAATAACCCGTGATGATAGTGCATTTACAGAAAATCACGACCACGTGGATGATAACACGTGCTGCACGAGCGATGGGCGTCACAGATGAGTGCACTCATCTGCATTTCATCAATGGATAATTGCTAATGTCATACCAATCATTATTTGATCTCACATACCTTAGAATATATGCCAATGTATACATATACACAAAGAATATATATTAGGGGGTGCTTACCTTAATTCGTTGTGTAGGGGTGCTTAACTTAATTCTTTGTGTATATGTCCAGGAGAAACGGGCTCAACTTAATCAAAATAAAAAGGGGGATCGGAGTCAGAGCCACATACGCGATCAGTGCCAGAAGTGGGGGCCCGTCCGGGGTTATGAGGACCCCGGGAGGGGGGGTTGGCCTTTCTATAGGGGCCAATCCCCCAACGGAGAGTGGGTCCACCATGAAGGCAACGACTGCGACGGTTGTACCGACCAAGACCATGGACGAATTAACATGGACGATATAAGACAACAATGGACAATACCACCCCCTCTTCCCCCACCTCCTCAAAACCCTCAAACTTGGACCGTACCAGGGCCCCCTCCCCAAATTTGGTATCCACCAAGACCCCTTCTCCAAACCCCTGGACCACCCCCCAATAGTGGGATGCAGAATGGAGCGAGGGGGACCTGGGCCCTGCCTCGGGGTCCGCCGCAATGGCAACAAGTAAACCAGTCACAGTGGGGGCCGCCAGACTGACGGCTGGGCGGAAGGGGTGCCGTAGAGGGACGACCTATGCCCTCTGCACCGCCGGTTCCGCAGGAACAGTGCTTCTATTGCAAGCAAATGGGACACTGGAGACGTGATTGCCCAAGTGCTCGTAAGGGGTTTCCGCCCCAGGACAATAGAGGGGCCTATTGACGGGACGCCAGCGGGTCGCCTAAGGAGTGTCCTCTTTTGACCATGACACCGGCAGAGGAACCGACCTTGACGCTGGACGTGGACGGACGACAATTAGAGTTTCTTGTCGATACAGGCGCGACCCGCAGTACAATTAACGAGGGGCAATTGCCATCTTTGCGCCCCACGGCGAGGAACGTTCAAATAATGGGCATTTCGGGCTTACCCCAAGCGCTTCCTATTTCGGAGGAAGTGCGAGTAACATGCGGCCCGCTAGAGGCTAAACATGCTTTCTTGATGACCACTACCGCCCCAACAAATTTGCTGGGACGGGACTTATTGTGCCGATTGGGCTGTCAAATTTCATGTACAGAACAGGGAGTTTTCGTAGATGTCGTGGAATCTAAACACGACTCATTGATGATGGCATTGTCTCGTCCCGGCCCCACCGCGTATTGGTGGCGCTTGGACGAAGGGGCTCTAGCTACTTGGACGCATATCATAGATAATGTGTGTTTGGACAGTCCAGTTCTGCGAGATTGGCTACAACTGCACCAAATTTCGATAAAACACTTAAAGGATAATCCACCCCATTGCACGGCGTATTACGATGCAAAGGGCGAGGACGAGGATTATCGAGAGAAGGTTAAGGAAAAGCTGGGCGAGCGCACGCCTCTACACTTATCACGGATATGGATCGGCCGTGAGGGGATAGGTATCGAGGTAATCCTATCCGCGAGTCAGCGTGCGTTGACCCAATACCCCGAAGGAGCGGCCGCCCATGTTACCCTCACTACTGCCAAGGGGTGGCCGCCGGAAAGTGTAGGTTGGATGGTGGGGCGATTACAGGAAGTTCCCTTACAAGGTTATTGGTTTAAGAGGGGCCGCTGGACTGTGAGACGGCTCAATAATGGTGAAGGGTTCTCGATTGACATTAAGACACAACTGAGGGATGGAGTGGTAGAAGAGGCAGAGTTGCCCCCTAAGGGCAACTATGCCATGCGAGCGGTTCTAACGGACCCGGGTGAGTCAGACTACCTCCTGGCGGAGGTGCCAGACGATTTATGGCCTCGGAGCGACGACGAGGTTGGACGGATGCGAGACGCCGAACCTTTAGTGATATCAGTGCAGCCGGGGATGCGCTTGCCAAACGTGAAACAGTATAAGCTACGACCCGAGGCCGACGAAGGTATAGCACCGGTAATTTGGTCCCTAGTGGAGCAGAAAATTATCGTGGAAACTAACAGCCCATGTAATACACCAATTTTGCCGGTAAAAAAGCCGATGAAAGATAAATGGAGGTTTGTACAGGATTTAAGGGAGGTGAACAAGGTGATACAGGGCATACACCCACTAGTGCCGAATGGAGAGACCCTTATGATGTCAATTCCGCCGGACGCAACATACTTCACAGTTATTGACGTTTGTTCTGCGTTTTTCTCTGTGCCAATCGCGGCTGAGTCACAATACTTGTTCGCTTTCACCCATAGGGGGCGACAGTATACTTGGACAGTACTACCTCAGGGGTTTTCAGATAGCCCCACTCTGTTTTCCCGGGCGCTGCACCGCGACCTGGCGGATGTGGAATTGAAGGGAGGGTCAGTGTTGTTGCAGTACATTGACGATTTGTTGATTTGCTCCCCTTCTAAGGAGGCGTGCGAAAAGGATTCCATGGCCCTATTAAAGGCCTTGGCGGCCAAAGGCCACAAAGTAGGCAGACCAAAACTTCAATTTGTGCGGAAGGTTGTAACTTACTTGGGACACGCCATTTCGCATGGGAAACGGGAATTGGATGCTGGACGGGTGACCGCTATCATGGAGATGCCTCGCCCACGCTCGCAACGGCAAATGCTGCGCTTCCTAGGTATGACGGGATACTGCCGCACTTGGATACTTGATTTTGCGCTGCTGGCTAAGCCACTGTACGAGGCGACCAAATCAAACGCCCCGGACGAATTGGTATGGCCGGATGAATTGAAGCGATGTTTCGTAGGGCTGAAAAAGGCGTTGGTCACGGCACCATCATTGGGACTCCCGGATTATGCGAAACCATTTACCCTTTACACTCACGCCGTGGGAGGTTTCGCCCAGTCAGTCTTGACACAGACCCATGGGGATAAGGAGCGGCCGGTGGCCTACTTTAGTAAAAAGTTAGACCCGGTCGAACGAGGGTTTCTGGTGTGCCTGCAAGCCGTGGCAGCGGCCAGGTACGCAGTAGAAAGAATAGCGGACATCGTTATGGGACACCCAGTAACGCTACGGGTGCCGCATTGCGTCACTTCGCTGTTGTTACAACGAAGCACACAGCATTTGTCCAACACTAGATTAATGCAATACGAATCCGCACTGATCACTGCTGCCAACATCATGATCGAACGTTGCACGACACTCAACCCAGCCTCACTGATGCCCACCCCTGAGGAGGGCGAACCCCATGTGTGCGCCGACGTTGTGCAGTTAGTCTCCACAGTGCGATCAGATTTAAAGGACAATCCCCTAGACTACCCCGACTGTACATTTTATGTCGATGGATCAGCTAGGCGCGCATGGGACGGGTCCCTGTTGTCCAGGTACGCTGTGTGCTCGGATAGCGAGACGGTAGAAAGCGGGCGTCTTCCACCTACATTTTCCGCACAGCAGGCGGAGCTGTGCACCTTGACCAGAGCGTGCAGCTTGGCGGAAGGCCTTGCCGTCAACATTTACACAGATTGGCCTATGCTCACGGCGTAGTCCACGACAAAGGGGCCATCTGGAAGATGAGAGGTTTCCTCACATCTGCCGGTTCAGTGATAAAGAATGGCGCGTTGGTAGAAGGGCTCCTCCGAAGCATTTTACTTCCCCGCGCTATCGCGGTAATTAAATGTCGTGGCCACCAAAGGGCGGACACTGACGTTGCCCGGGGCAATGCAAGGGCGGACGAGGCGGCAGGAAAGGCCGCCAACCAACAGATAGAACGCAACATGCCGATGGTGACACGAGCAAAGGCGACATCCGCACAGATTGCTGACATAACGACTGTGGGACCACCCGCCACACCAACTAAGGACGATATCATAAACTTGCAAAACGCTGCGCCGATGGCCGAACACGAGGACTGGCTCAAACGAGGGGCGATACGCCCTGGGCCAGGGGAAATGTGGACCCTTGACGAGAAACCTATAGCACCCCAGGCCTTACTGCCTTGGCTGGCATGCATGGCACATCAAAATGGTCATGTGTGCCAGAGGGGGGTGATGGGACAGATAAACTACACTTGGGCGGCACCAGGACTGTCACGGATTGTATCCGAAGTGTGCCGATCGTGCGTGGTCTGCCAGCAACACAATAGAGGGGCGCCGCCGAGACATGCACATGACGGGGGACGGCCCCCGCCAAGTGGGCCGTTCGCAAATATCGAGTTCGATTTCACGGAATTGGAACCAAGCATGTCATTTCGCTACGTGTTGGTAATCGTAGATACATTCACCAAATGGGTCGAAGCCTACCCATGCGTCAAGTCCGATGCCCCGACAGTAGTGAAGCGCCTCGTGCGGGATTTTATGTGCCGATTTGGCATCCCCCAGATAATTTCGTCTGATCAAGGGGGCCATTTCACGGCGCAGGTGGTCACAGGCATACTGAAGGCGTTGGGCGTGAAACAGTCCTTCCATTGCGTTTACCACCCACAGTCATCGGGACTTGTGGAACGAACGAATAAGACTTTAAAAAATAAACTAGCGAAACTTTGCGCAGACACAGGCTTGAAGTGGCCGGAGGCTCTCCCGCTTGCATTGATGAGCATCCGTTCCACCCCGGGTCGCACTACGGGCCTTTCCCCCCACGAAATATTAATGGGACGCCCTATGAGCTTGCCCGTCTCAGCACCAACGGACATGTCCACCCTTGCTTTGCCGGTGATGGATGACATGCTTTTGAGATTTTGCATAGGCTTGTCCAATGTGGCACGCAGCATCCATGCTTGAGTACAAGAGGTGCTGCCTGAACCAATAGGCCACGCCATCCACGACTTCCACGCCGGCGACTGGGTGCTCGTAAAGCACTTCACCCGCAAAGCTGCTTTGGAGCCACGGTGGAAGGGACCATTCCAGGTGCTACTGGTCACACCGACGGCAGTCTTCTGCGAGGGTAAACCTTCGTGGATCCACGCCACCCATTGTAAGTTGTCCATTCCCGCACCACAAGCCACACAAGACACCGCACCTCACACTGCTGAAGACAATGCACCGTTTAGGGCACTACAGTCTCCTAAGGGCGGCGATGATGGTCATGATGATGGGAATTCTGGGCAGCGGCCTAACAAACCCTGCCAAAGATAGGCTTCTGCAGTTTAACCCACTGAGAGAGGATCTCCCCAAATACCCAGGACACGACAACTACACGTTATTTAAACTTTACCCCGTCAAATACATAACGGCTCCCCGGGGACAGGGGATAGTAGTACATTGCTGTGAGTTGGAGACACATTTCAAGTGGTTATCTGTAAGATGGATGGAAGCCATGGTGGTACACAATGGGACACCACAGGCACGCATGACAACCCCACGCATAGTCTTAACTAAAATTAGAAAGGTGAAAAATGGAAAGTTTACTGGGACCGTGAATAGTCACGCCGTCGCAGGATATCAATGGGGCACGGGCATCGACAATACTACTCTCCTACTGTCGCATGCCCTCGTCGGCCCACACACCATGATAATACTTGAATGTGGAATATGGCCCCCGCGCACGCTGATTAGAAGGAACAGAAAGATGGGAGATACCCAACACCAATTCCGGCCTAGTTGCGCCGCCTACGTCATTAAACCCCCTCCTGCCCAGGAAGTAAGAAGGGAGCCAGAGGAGAACACATACTGGAAGGTCGCACGGCATATGGCCACAGTACAGAATAGGACACGGTGTTGGATGTGTATGCACCTTCCCCGCACCAGCACAGCAGGAATACCAATGGTAGTGTTACCCCTATCACTCAATGATTTGTGCTCGAAGCCACTAGACACCAAATGCATTAGTACAACCCTGACAAGCCAAGGTTCTAACGGAACCGCGTGTAAACGAGTTTTTCAGTACTCCCCCCCCCATCCAGTCCCGACACTTTGAGGAACGTCCGGCGCCGGTTTGGGTCAAGCCGGCAAGGGGGGCCCTCTGCTTAGAAGGAAAGGGCCAAGTAATGGTAGGCAAATCCGTGTGTAGGAATACCCTCCCCGCGGACCCTAGGAAAGGGAAACACAGGCTGTTAGTGAATGTTACAAGCTCGCCCTTACATAACCTCACACACCTCCAGTTGGCATGGAGAGGGGAAAACGGGACAAACACAAATGTTACCGCATTGACAAAATTGCGTTAATCTTAGAAAGGGTGGCCAACGACACCGCTACAGCACATGACGAAATGTTGGACACGGTTGTCCACCTGCGTACAATGGTTATGCAAAATAGGGTTGCGTTAGATATGCTACTGGCAGAACGAGGAGGGGTATGTGGGATAATTAAGGGTAAATGTTGTACTTTTATTCCTGATCCTTCACAAGGGGTCAGTGCTGCTATTATAAGGTTAAGAGAAAGTGCTCATATATTGACAAAGGATCGAATGGATCGGGAAGCCTCCCACCAGTGGCTTACTGACTGGTTTAAAGGATGGACAGGTACGATAGTAAAGTGGATATTGACCGCCTTGGCAATAGTCCTTGGAATCGTGGTTTGTTGTGTACTAATCAAGGCTTTAGTCCTTGCATGTGTGAGAAAGTTTACCACAGGATGGACACTGAAGACGACACCAGAAAAGGCCATGGTGATGACCGACAAGCTGACCGTGGGTCCAGATGACACTCCGGCCGTCGACGTGACTGCAGATCGCGGATCCTGGAACGACGACCCGAACGAGTCACTGGGCCGCGACAATGAGATCTCCGCTTCTGAAGATTGTTCTTCCGTTGTTGATGTTACCGATAATGATTTTGATTACACAGTTGCGGACCTCAGAGCATTTCAGGCTGCCAGGACGCCGATTACTCTGGACCCCAACATGTCGCATGCAGACGCCAACGAGTACCTAAGGGAGACCTCTCGTTTTTTCTCGATGTGTAAGGCTATGACTGTTGCTGGCCGCCTACGCCGCAGGCCTAAGCCACCTGAGAATAATGTTACTGATAATGATTCCGATGATGATGTGGGCCACTTGCAAGGGTCCCCGACTGATGTTTATGTCTCAATGCAGTCTTTGCCTCTTTATGTTTCACGAGCTCACCTTTATGTCTCACAAGCTCACAGTGAGTCAAACGTCACTGACCCAATTCTGGATTTGGACCCAACTGCAAACCCGAGCCTGGATGGTGAGGAACTCAACATGGGAGATACTCTGAGTTCCGAATCTGATTGTCTTGAAGATTCGTCCATGGATAACGGCGGTGGAAGCAGCATCGCCTCGGACGACTTCGACTTTGACCCAAAGGAAGTTTCTCTCCCTCCTTTGGACCGTTATGCTTTGTTTTTTGGCCATAGGTTTAAGCCACCTGATACTGATGACGTTGTGTCTTCCCCAGATCACCAGCATATAAGAGGCCTCATGAACATGAATATCGATTGAGCGCTGAAGATCGACAAGGATTTCACCTGGGGAAGCTTGGGCGAGCTCCAGTCGGGGGGGAGTCCTGGCCGCACCTCTGTGGACCAAGAGTGGGTCGGGAGATCCTCCTGGGTGTGGACCCCGGCCGAACCAGAGGTCTTCGTTGTGGATTTGACACGCTATTCGATCTTCATGCCTCTACGGTCTCACATCATACACCCACCTACACCTGACTTACATCATACACCCACATACACCCACATACCCGCGGATCATCCTGCTGAGTGCGATGTGTGGTACTTTGGGTGCGGGACATGCTCACTGGGCTGCATTCGCGTGGTATGCTTAGTGACACTGCCTATTTCACTACTCTTGGAGGATTTTACATGCCATTTGATCACCCTGTCTTTACGGACTTACATTGCATACTCACATACAGACGCGAATCATCCTGCTGGGTGCGATGTGGAGTGCTTTGGGTACTACATGCTCACTGGGCTGCCTTCGCGTGATATGTTGAATGACTTTCCTGATTTGTTTTGTTTCTGCTTTGTTTGAAATAAAGGCCTTTGATTGGCTCATAGATAACATTGTATCTTAGATCCAAAAGGGCGGTATGTGGGGAGCTGTTATTCCCCTCCCCCTTTGTTAATTCTTGCTGCTCTACCAATTACCAAGCATAACCAATTATATGTTTTGTTTTGACTGATTGCTGTATTCTTTTAAAATACTTAGTCCTTTCTTGTGCATTGAGGATGTGTACTACCCTAATAAGGAGTTCTGTGCTTGTGAGCTCTTGCCCTGTATTGGCATAATCCCTTGTTCCCCTTTTGTGGCCTTGGTTGCAGCTGCTATCTCTCAGCCTCCCACAAGACTTTGCCAATATCCTGTAGGCTGACACATTTATGAGTGTCCACTCCCTTTGTACTTCCCCAACCCAAGTCTCTATACAGAAAGTTGTAAACATGTTGCTACATATTGCTGACCATCTCCTTATCTGAGCTAACCCATGAGTGGCCTTGGATGAACTTCCTTTAACTAACTGAACAACAGGATGGGACTAATGGTGGGGGGACCAATGAGCCCATTCTTTCTCTGTATCTTGTGAGCTAAAGCCACACCCTATATTCTTTATATATAGCAAGTTTAAATCGAATTACTTCAGAGCACCTTGTTGTAGTGTTGGTCATTTCGTGAGCTTCAAGCGACATTGTGTTTTCCGCAAGCTTGTGTAAACGAGTTCTAATAAATATATCCGTTGCTCCTTTCTCTGAGTCCTCTGAGTCCCAAGTTCTAAGTCCCATTCCGACATATATATATATATATATATATATATATATATATATATATATATACACATACATACATATATATACTGTATATATATATATATATTTTTTTTTTGTATACATAATCGAGGCTCGTGAAAGAGCTAACATTTATCACACAAACAAATCAAACAGACAAACAAACAAAGTGTATAAAAAGGGGAGCGGTAGACAAGATGGGGAGAGAAGGGGAAGCACATAAACACAACATTTGTGAGGGACATCAGGAAGGTGTGGGAGGGAGAGGGCTTGGGGGGAGGCGGCGTGGGAAGGGGGGGGGGGTGGGAGAAGTCTAAACACAAGGACACCAAGGACTTCCAGGAAAGAAGTTGGTATTTCAAAAAAGAGGATTTGGGGTGAAATTAGTGGGGGTAGAACAGATCTAGGTTTTGGATGGGGGAGTCATTGAACATTGAAGTCATTGAAGGTTAAAGGTTTGCCCCCCATAGTTAGTCACACGAGCAACATATAGCAACAACATATAGCAACATATATATATTGTTATGGTTCTGTCGCCGGCCTTCTCCCGTTATCAAGGGGGGATTAATCCCCTTGTCTTTACTGAGCTGGCGCGAACCGTGACCTATTACGTCCCTTCCGGACAGCGCGAAATAGGGTTCCGGGACCAAATTCTCACTCGTACCTAAGTACTCGCGCTGCCCTGGAAGCGAGGAAACAAGCCTCGCACGAACCACATGAGGTTGGAATATGCCGAGCGGTTTGCGTACACGTGATCCGCGCAGTTATAATTAATGGACCCGATTGGAGCGATCATATTCGTGCCACGCTTAGTCAATGGAGAAATCAAGGGAACTATCGAATTCAGAAGAAAGGAAGAACAGATTGATTTAATGGTTATCACACGCATATACAGTTCAGGACGAAGAGACACAGGGAAAGCCTTACACAGTCTTATTCTTAATTCCCAAAGACAACGGGCCCGTCTCACACACACACGGGGTATTGCAGATGGTCAGGTGTTCCCCAGCATCCAACGATGGTTCTCGTGCAGCTCTCAACGGTCCCCGGCACGTCCGTGAAGATGGTGATCGACGAAGACAGGGCCACGCAGCGCGTCTTTTGGGCGAAGGCGATATATCGGGGCGAATGGCAGGGAGGGCTTTTACGGCAAAGGCAGGGCGGCTTTTACGGCAAAGGGGCGGTTATTCAGCCTCGTTCACTCGCTTGACTGGAATGCACAAGTTCGTTATATAACCACGCCTGGCTGCGCCCGCGTATCTCTAGCAGCCAACTCTTCTTCCTCAACACTTGGTGTTGGTTGGCGCACGCGTTCTTATTCGATAGTCAAGTTCAACAAGCCGTACAATGCAAGCCCTCTCTCTCTCCTTTGCAAGTCCTCCCTCTCCTCTGCAAGTCTTCTCCCCCGGCAAGTCCTCTTGAGGGCTTTGCGCATCGGGTTATATAGGCCCGCCCCGCGAACCCTCTGGAACTCACCAGACTCTTCTCACCACGCCGTCTGACGCCGCCACCTCTGAGCTCTGATTGGCGGCTCATTCTTACCGTCATCGCCTCTGCCGCTCCGACCTCAACGCCGCCCCACATTTTTAGGCCTACCTCATGTTAACTCGACTAGTGAGTAAGCAAACGGCAGCAAAATGGATTGCGCCTGTAGAGGTAGAATGGTTTGCAGAAATAGGACCTATTCTCCTGTCTTTACACAACGCAGGATTAACACTGGAAAGGGCCTACTCACACACATACTAAGACATAACTATACTACAAATGAGGCTACATGTTGCTTGTGTGACTATCTATGGGGGGCAAACTTTAACCTTTATTAGGCTCACTTTACAAATCTCAAAACCGTAGCAATATATATATAATCCTTTGCACTAAGAATTGCTATTTGTCGAACAATGTACAACATGGGACGTTCCAGACCTGTTCTCTGCGTCTCCTCTCCGCTTGCGGAAACGTGAGTGGCATGATAATTGTGGGTAATTAGCAGCCCACCTCCCGCTCTTTCTGCGAGACCATTTCATTCGTTCGGGGTTCTTTATGGCCTTCACCGTGCAGTACTTACAATCCCGAACCCTACTGCATGCCTATAATTCTCGAATAATTACATTGTAGTTGATTAACCGATAGCATAAATGTCGCTAGTCGATAAAATTTAAACATTCCGACATTATATGTAAGGCCAGCTCCCCATAATTAAGTGGAAACATTTATGTAATGTAATCTCATTTACACTTTATGGCAATACTTATTTTCCTTACAATTCTGTTGTCATTTTAATTGCATCAGCTCATGTTGTCATTATGACGTCACGCGTCTGCGCTGTTTTTTGTTTTTTTATTATTATTATTGTCGAGAGCTCGAGCTCGGCTCACTCACCGTGTCCCATCTGAATGTCATTGGCCGGACAAAGTTAAACGTGAACCGGATTGTCCATGGAAACGTCGTGCATCGTACATGTAAAACCATGTACGTTTCCATCAATACGTTCTCCCCCTTGCTGCACACAGTCCGTTTAAACGTCTTATCCCCACCCACCCCCGCCCCCCAAATTCCCCTACATCAAGGGGGTACCGACACACATTGGTCTGCCACTCACGAGTTCTTTATCGCACACAAGCAAGTGCTAGCAGACAGGACAGCCGGCTCAACATCTCCAAATGACGGGACTGCATGCTCCCTGCATTTACCTGCAAAGCACCATGACGCCAAGACTAAACCTGACTATACCTGCAATATACCTGAATACCTGCAATACCTGAAACTGCAATATATAATATGATAATATGCAATAATATGCAATAATATGCAATATAATATCACTGCAATATACCTGAATACCTGCAATACCTGAAACTGCAATATATAATATGATAATATGCAATAATATGCAATATAATATCACTGCAATATACCTGAATACCTGCAATACCTGAAATTGCAATATATAATATGATAATATGCAATAATATGCAATAATAATATGCAATATAATATCACTGCAATATACCTGAATACCTGCAATACCTGAAACTGCAATATATAATATGATAATATGCAATAATATGCAATATAATATCACTGCAATATACCTGAATACCTGCAATACCTGAAATTGCAATATATAATATGATAATATGCAATAATATGCAATAATAATATGCAATATAATATCACTGCAATATACCTGAATACCTGCAATACCTTAAACTGCAATATATAATATGGTAATATGCAATAATATGCAATAATAATATGCAATATAATATCACTGCAATATACGTGAATACCTGCAATACCTGAAACTGCAATATATAATACTAGCAGAAGTACCCGGCATTGCCGGGCGGGGGAGGGGAGGGGAGGGGAACGGGGGGGGAGGGGAGAAGAGTGGGAGGGGGAGGGGGAGAGGGGAGAAGAGGGGGGGGATGGGGAGGGTGAGGGATGGGAGGGGGTGGGAGGGGGGAGAAGGGTGAGGGGGGAGGGGGGAGGGGAGGAGGGGAAGAGGGAGGGGGGAGGGGAGGGGGGAAGGGGGGAGGGGGGAGGGGTGGGGGGAGGGGCCGGAGGGGGAGGGGAGGGGGAGGGGGAGGGGGGAAGGGGGGAGGAGAGGGGGAAAGGGAGGAGGGGAGGAGGGAGGGGAGGGGAGGGGGGAGGGGAGGGGGAGGGGGAAGGGAAGGGGGGACGGGGGGGGGGGGAGAGGGAAGGGGGAGGGAAGGGGATGGCCAGTCAACAATGACGTTGCAGTTCTCATGGTCGGAGAGCAGCACAACAATCGGACATAGTCCTGCATATTCGCAACAGCACGAAGCGGATTTTGGAGACTCACCGATCCTGTGACGTCCTCCAGTACCGGCGTTGCCGGGCGGCGGAAGGGAGACCCGTACATTCCCAACCCGTACATTCGCCCTCTCGACTCAAGCTCACTCGGACAAAAGCCTCGCACAAATTACACCGTGAAGGCCCAATGGTCATGTCTATGCCACAAATCACGGGCGCACTGAATTGAAAATATATAGAATGCTCATACCCCGTGAAAAGTGAAGCTGCCATGTCGCCATCTTGGTCAGCACGACTCGACCAACTCGCTTCGCGGATCTCGTTTTGTGCGGCAATAAACTGCTCCAATCGGTTACGGAAGGGTTGTGGAAAGACGTTTCACAGCTGTTTCAAAGACATTTAATTCATATCGCACAAAATCGATACAAAACACGATCACATAAAAGGTGAAAAAACGTGTGACGTGTGACGGGATGGAACATCACGTGATCGCTCTGAGCGAAACGGCTCGACCAACTCGCTTTGCGGATCTCGTTTTGTGCGGCAATAAACTGCTCCAATCGGTTACGGAAGGGTTGTGGAAAGACGTTTCACAGCTGTTTCAAAGACATTTAATTCATATCGCACAAAATCGATACAAAACACGATCGCATAAAAGGTGAAAAAACGTGTGACGTGTGACAGGATGGAACATCACGTGATCGCTCTGAGCGAATCAGCGAGCTGCTCTGGAACCGGCTGAGATTAGCGGGTACTTCGCTGAAATGCGCTGAGGTAAATATGAATAAAAAATATGGATCATCAAATATTTTGAGTTCGGCCATGTTCGTCCCAGGCTCAATGGCCATGTCTATGTCAAATATCAAGCACGTAAGCCTCTCCGTTTAGGAGTCTATCGGTAACATCTCACACACACACACACACACACACACACACACACACACACACACACACACACACACACACACACACACACACACACACACACACACAAACTGTGTTTTATATATATAGATGATAATATGCAATAATATGCAATAATAATATGCAATATAATATCACTGCAATATACCTGAATACCTGCAATACCTTAAACTGCAATATATAATATGATAATATGCAATAATAATATGCAATATAATATCACTGCAATATACCTGAATACCTGCAATACATGAAACTGCAATATATAATATGATAATATGCAATTATATGCAATAATAATATGCAATATAATATCACTGCAATATATCTGAATACATGCAATACCTGAAACTGCAATATATAATATGATAATATGCAATAATATGCAATAATAATATGCAATAATATGCAATAATATGCAATAATAATATGCAATATAATATCACTGCAATATACCTGAATACCTGCAATACATGAAACTGCAATATATAATATGGTAATATGCAATACTATGCAATATAATATCACTGCAATATACCTGAATACCTGCAATACCTTAAACTGCAATATATAATATGATAATATGCAATAATAATATGCAATATAATAGCACTGCAATATACCTGAATACCTGAAACTGCAATATATAATATGATAATATGCAATAATATGCAATATAATATCACTGCAATATACCTGAAAGCACCATGAGTATACCTGCACAGCACCATGACGAAAGTTCGAAGTTGCATCCCATTTGTGGATTATTTATTACTAGTTGAATCCCATGGTAAAAATACAATGATAGAAAGAGAGAAAAAAAGGAATCCTTTGATTGTTTCGCTGGTTTAAAGGGTTAACAATGGGAGGTTTAATAAGGAATGTCCCGAGTAAGACATTATGTACCTGACGCTTAAAGAAATGTAAAATCTGTTTAATAACTTATTGATTTATTCCAAAAGTTCGATTGAGTACACTTTCCATGGATAATATGAAGATAATTTTAGGTTTAGGAACGAGGTGCAGGTTGTCCACAAAGTCTTATTCCAAGTTTTAAAATTATATTACAACCAACCCAAAAGATACAATGATGTGGTTTTTTTTAATTTTCTCAAATAATTCATACAGTTTCTTGTGTTCTTCAGTACACCTCGATATGTGCACCTTTAGTGACACGTAGCACATGCAAGCGATAATCCACTTCAATCCACGTGTTGGCCAACACATCCCTCATCACACTGCTGATGCAATTGGTTATTTTGGAGCGTTTCGGAGCAACTGGTACATTATTTGTTCATTTGACACAATGAAAGCACCGATCCTCGGTTCATATTGGTACCTGCTTGCATCTTAGTTCATTTTACACAACTAGGGCATGCCCGTACTATATATATGCCCGTACTATATATCTATCTAAAATTATATCCCCCCCCCCCTCTATTTACATGAAATGGTTTGGTCCATTCGCAACGCCAAAGCGAACGGCGAACGGCTTGCGAGTACAGTGACAATCCCCCCCCTCTATTTACATGAAATGGTTTGGTCCATTCGCAACGACCACAGAACCCCCCCCCCCTCTATTTACATGAAATGGTTTGGTCCATTCGCAACGCCAAAGCGAACGGCGAACGGCTAAATCGCCATAGCTCGGTAAGTACTTGTCCGATTAATTTCAAACCTTGAAAAGGCACATCCTCGGGTCCCCAGCAATATACCTGGCAAGTTTCAAGTATATCGGACCGGTAGTTGTCGAGAAATCGTTGTCGTATACACACACACATACACACACACATACACACAGAGATTAGTGGAATTATAGATAGATGAAAGCACCGATCCTCGGATCATATTGGTACCTGCTTGTACCTTAGTTCATTTTACACAATGAAAGCACCGATCCTCGGATCATATTGGTACCTGTTTGTACCTTAGTTCATTTTACACAATGAAAGCACCGATCCTCGGTTCATATTGGTACCTGCTTGTACCTTAGTTCATTTTACACAATGAAAGCACCGATCCTCGGATCATATTGGTACCTGTTTGTACCTTAGTTCATTTTACACAATGAAAGCACCGATCCTCGGATCATATTGGTACCTGCTTGTATCTTAGTTCATTTTACAAAATGAAAGCACCGATCCTCGGATCATATTGGTACCTGCTTGTATCTTAGTTCATTTTACACAATGAAAGCACCGATCCTCGGAACATATTGGTACCTGTTTGTACCTTAGTTCATTTTACACAATGAAAGCACCGATCCTCGGATCATATTGGTACCTGCTTGTATCTTAGTTCATTTTACACAATGAAAGTACCGATCCTCGGATCATATTGGTACCTGTTTGTACCTTACTTCATTTTACATAATGAAAGCACCGATCCTCGGATCATATTGGAACCTGTTTGTACCTTCGTTCATTTTACACAATGAAAGTACCGATCCTCAGATCATATTGGTACCTGCTTGTATCTTAGTTCATTTTACACAATGAAAGCACCGATCCTCGGATCATATTGGTACCTGCTTGTATCTTAGTTCATTTTACACAATGAAAGCACCGATCCTCGGATCATATTGGTACCTGCTTGTATCTTAGTTCATTTTACACAACGAAAGCACCGATCCTCGGATCATATTGGTACCTGCTTGTATCTTAGTTATTTTTACACAATGAAAGCACCGATCCTAGGATCATATTTGTCCCTTAGTTTTTTTTTGTTTTTTTTTGTATACAAGATCGAGGATCGTGAAAGAGCTAACATTAATCACACAAAAAGTCAAACCGACACAAACGGACACATAAAACACAAAATAAGGGGAGCGGTAAACAAGATGGGGAGAGAGGGGGAAGGACACAAACACAACATTTGAGAGCAGGGACATCGAGAGAACTGTGGGAGGGAGAGGGCTTGGGGGGAGGTGGGAGAGGTATAAAACATATGGACACTGCAAGGACTTCCAGGAAAGAAGTTGGAATTTTGAAAAAGTGTATCTGGGGTGAATTAGCGGGGGTAGAAAAGACCAAGGTTTTGGATGGGGGAAGATAAGAGATGGTGGTGAAAAGCTGTTTTAAAGACATGGAGGGAGGTGTGGGTTTGAAGGGAGTGGGGGAGTTTGTTCCAGCGGCGGGAAAAAAGGGGAATGAAAGAGTGAAGGTGAGCAGAGAGCCTATATTTTGGCAGTTTAACCATAAGAGGGTTGCTGGCAGATCTTGTGCGACCTGTAGGAATATTTGGGGGACAGAGCACAGAGAGAGCTGGGGGAGCAAGGTCGGAGAGTCGGTAGAAGACAGAAAGACCACCAACCTGCCTGCGGTGAGTGAGTGAAAGGCCCTCGGAGTCAGCTTCATCGCAGGACATTCCAATGATTCTGAAATCTTTGGCTTCAAAAGCGTGAAGCCGAGCTAGGTGTGAGGCAGGAGCACCGGCCCAGAGGGGGGAACAGTATTCCATTGAGCTGCCGATGAAAGCCTTGCATGTGGTGAGGAGCTCAGGTGTGCCAAGGAAGGACTTCGCACGACGGAGGATGCCCAGTCGGCGACTGGCTTTGGAGGCCAGCTTGGCAATGTGGTTTTCCCAAGAAAGATCATGGCAGATAGTGAGACCCAAAAGCTTGAGCGACAGAACTTTTTGGAGAGGATTGTTGACAAAGTAGATGAGAGGGTTTTCCAGTCGGTCTTTTCGAAGAGACATAGTAAGAGTGTGAGATTTGTCAGGATTGAAAGACATGTTCCACTTGTTTGACCAGTCTGTGATTTTGTCCAGGTCTGCAGAGAGTGAGGAGGCTGCAGGCTGTCGATCTGAGGGATGAGGAATGGAGCGGCAGAGAGTGGAGTCATCAGCAAAGAGACAGAGAGGATGTTCCAGAGTCAGAGAGATCATTGATGAAGTCCAGAAAAAGCACAGGGCCCAGAACACTACCTTGGGGAACTCCAGCCTGAACAGGAACGGGAGATGAGAGAAATCCATTCAGGGCTACACGTTGCCTACGACCAGAGAGGAAGTTCGCAAGCCAAGCATGGAGATTTCCATGGATACCATTGGAGGAGAGTTTGGCGAGCAAAGCTGGGTGCCACACCGTATCGAAGGCACGTGATATGTCGAGGGAGACAGCTCTGATTTCCTGTTTGGCATTGAGGACCTCCATCCATTGTTGAGACAGCAGAAGCAACATGTCCAGAGTCGAATAACCTGGTCTGAATCCAAATTGATGATCGAAGATCAAGCCATTGGAGAAGAGGAATAATTTGATATCCGAAGCAATGATGGATTCCATGACTTTGCTGATAATTGGGAGCAGGCTGATTCGTCTGTAGTTGCAAGGATCTGTTTTTGCACCTTTTTTGTGTAAAGCGTTAATGTTTGCTGATTTCCAAGATGCTGGCAGATGATCTTGAGCAAAAGAGAGGGTGAAAAGAACAGAGAGAGGGTGAGATAGAGCCGCAGAGCAGGATTTTAGGACCCGTGGGCTGATGCCGTCTGGTCCAGTTGCAGAATCATAGTCGAGGTTTGACAAAAATTTCTCTACCTTGTTAGGAGAGAAGGAAACAGAGTCCAGCAGCAGTTGGGTTCGACTGGGTAAGGTGGGAATAGAGAGGGATGGGTTTGGAACACAAGATTTTGAGGCAAACACAGAGTTGAGGCATTCGGCTTTGTCATGTGCGGTGTCAACTGTGTAGCCATTTGAGGTGAGGGAGGGGATGGAGGGGGAACAAACACCAGAAACGGATTTGACCAGACGCCACCAGGATTTGGAGGAAGGAGACAGGTTTGAGAGTTCATTCTTGAGTGTGGAGAGATAGTGCTTTCTGGCACTCCTGAGGGTAGACACACACTTGGTCCGAACTTGGTGGAAGGAACTGAGATTACCTTCAGTTGGATTTGCCTTCCAAGAGGCAAAGGCAAGTTGTTTCAGGGCAAATGCCTCACCACAAGATTCAGTGTACCATGGGCAGGAGGAAGGGGAAGACAACTGAAGACGAGATGGGATAAATCTGTGCATGAGAGAGAGCAGTTTGCTTTGGAAGAATTCCCAGGAAGAATTGATGTCAGAAACAGTAGAGATGGGAGACCAGTCCAGATGATTGATGGCTGCTTGCAGCCCGTGCCAGTCGGCCTGAGTGAAATGCCAGACTCGTCGATGCTGAGGAGGCTCTCTGAGAATGGCCAGAAAGATGTCCATTTTAACAAGCACATTATCTGAAGAACCGATTGGAGCAGAAGAAAAGCAGCAGATATTAGCAGGGAAGTTTGTCATAACCAAGTCGAGAAGGGAAGATACTCCATTGACTGAGATCCAGGTCGGGAAATTGACAGATTGTGTCAGTCCCAATGAGTCGCAGAAGTCCTTTGCTGAGGTGCCATGCCTGGTGAGAGAGGAACCCACACCCAGCCAGCTGGCATGATGACAGTTGAAGTCGCCACATATGAGGAAGAGAGAGTTGGGATGAGTTGATAGAAGTTTGTCCATGTTGTCAGACAGCGACATGTAAATGGAGTCATCACTGTTTGGAGGACGGTATAGAACACATATGAACAAAAGGTGGGAGCGGAGAGGAAGCTGTAGCCAGAGGTACTCCTGGGGGTGGGGTGGAGAGAGGGCAGTGCAAGGAGAGTGAGGAAGAGAGTTTAAAAAAAAAAGATATCAACCCCACCACCAGGACGAGGCTCAGGTCTATCATACCGGAGGAGGGAGTAACCAGGAAGAGATATTAAGGAATCAGAGACATCTTGAAGGTTAAGCGTAAGATCACCGTCAATGTAGTGACTGTTAAGCAGACCAAGTCTGGATTGTCAGAAGCAACCTGAATGAAGAGATCAATCAGGTTTGAGCGAAGGCCTCGGATGTTTGAGGTCCATATCGTTAATGAGGAGAGAGGGGGAGCATCGGGTGCAGGAGAGGGGAGGGTGGGGTAGGGGCAGATGAAGGATGGGCGGGTGAGGTAAGAAGAGCAGGTAATAGTGTGTCAGAGATTACAGAAGAGTTACAAGAAAGGGAAGGTTGAGGACAAAAGGTTTGATGGTGATGGGATGAGGCACATTGAGGGGTTCTTTGAGGGGTGGCAGAGGAAGTAGAAGGTTGGGGAGAGGTGGAGGTGTGAGATAGAAGGGAGATGAAGTCGGGAGGAGGCAGCTTTGAGAAAGGGGTGGGAGGGGGGAGAATTGGAGAGGGGTGGTAGGGGGGGAGATTTGAAGGGGAGGGGTTGGGGGGAGTTTTGAAGGGGAGGGTTAGGGGGGAGTTTAGGAGGGGAGGAGCATGGGGGGAGTTTATGAGGGGAGGGGCAAGGGGGGAGATTTGGAGGGGAGGGGCAAGGGGGGAGTTTAGAAAGTGGATGATTAATGAAAGGCGAACATTTATAACAAATTGGGTTTATTGTGATTTTCAAGTTAGCGATCCATTTAAGAACGATGGAGCCATGATGGAGCCATTCCATGGTGGAATGAATTTGAATTTAGAGCATGTAGTGAGTAAGAATTATTAGAGATTGAATATTTTTTTGAAGTAGAATGAGTTGGAGAGGAAATTGAAAAGAGCCTTTTAAATGGGAAGAAAAACAGCATGTTGTAATATACCACTGAATAAAACCCTGCAGGGGAAAGTTTAAACACATTTAAACAGAACCGTGAAGAACAATCTAATATTCACAAAAATACCAACGGGGAGAGGGAGCCTAGAGGGACAACCACGAGTCACGTGAACAGGGCAAAAGATGTCAGCAAAAAGAACAGGGCAAAGCAGATCTGGGGAATGGCGTGAAAAGGGGGTGAAACACGTGGTCGAAGAACAAACGAATGAAAAGAACAAAGAAGGAAATGTTTTTTTTGTTTGTTTTTTTGTTTTTAGTTAAGATTTTAAACAAGGAAGTATGGGGTGAAAATACTGGGGAAAAAACTGAGAGAATGAGAGTAGCAGGAGCACAATCGACCACTGAGAGAAAACAAAGCCTCCAGGTAGGAAGCTTAAAGAACAACAGCAAGGCCGCAATATATAGCGGCACTAAATACTCGACCACTCTATACAGGTATGAAAGATTAACACTGATAAATCTTCCAAGGGACGCACTGTAGGTACACACACGTAAGATAAATACAGTTTCGACAAAAATACAATTGTGAACAATTACTTAACTTCGAGCGTGCGTGAAGGTCGGGACAGCTTCGTAAAACCAATGAAAGCACCGATCATTTTACATATTAGTCCCTTTGTTCATTTCACACAATGAAAGCACTGATCGTAGGTTCAAATTGGTACCTTCAAGTCATGTTTATTTTTGATGTTTTGAGTTGACGTTTCGAGCTTTCTCCTTTCATCCCTCGACCAAGAGCGACTATTAAAAACATCATCAAATGTCGAATGGTTGCAGCTCATCAGCGTCACAGGTGTTATGAGGCGCACAGTTTGTGTAGGCCTCAGGCTTCAATCTTAGTGGTCTATAGGATAATTCATTTATGGCCCAGTGGAATTGTAATCAATCCAAGCTATATAAACACGATGTATTATTTCTGCACATATGCAATAGCAATGTTTTGGCTATATTACATAACCCGAGTTGTTGTTTTTTTCGGTGCATCGAGCAATCAAGCTAGTGTTCTGTGCCTATGCACCACCCACGGTAATCTTCGTCCTGATAAAGCAGCACTTACGCGGAAGGAAGGAAGGAAGAAGAAATCCCACCTAACGTTTTGCCCATTCATGTTTAAAATCCCATTGCGACCCGTTCCTGTTTCCCATCACCTGATTGCAAATAATTAATCGGACGTAATCCATAACTTTTTGTGTAATCCTCTGTGTTGTGTTGAGATTTTTGCACCCATCAAGATTGTATCGTATAGGATTATTAAAAGCTGATGTATTTGATTTTCATTTTACACCATATTTTGATTTTATTTTATTTCTGGCCAGGGACACGGGCAGTGATCTTTTTGGATTTTGAACCTACTTTTTGTGTCAACTTTTGCTGCTCCCATGAACGTCATTGTTTGCTCTGTGTTCTTGCTCTTCCAGGAACCTTGATGATGTATAAAACAAACAAAAAAAAATCCAGTATTTTTTTATTGTGAATCTCTTTATTAATATTAATTGTTTATTAATAGCATAGCGCCACAAGTGCGTAAGTTCACCGTCAATGTAGTGACTGTTATCTATACAGGTCCCAGCGGAGTGTTTCTATGTATGTCCGCACACTACAACATCTTCTTTTTCTTTCACTGGCAATGTATTTCACTCCCAAAAACGTCTGTTTGCGGTTTTGAACTCCAACCCTGTACCTTCACACGATTTTCTACCATTGGAAAGGCAATCATCGATTTTCTTGGTTGAAACTATCTGGCGTTAGTTGTGGTTGGAAATCATCGATTTTCTTGGTTTTCAATTTTAAAAAATTTATTTTCTTGGTAATCATGACAAACCGCAATATCAACCATTGGCGTGGTTACGTATTCTGTTCACCGCACGTGAAGATGAGTGGGGAAGCAGGGAGACAGGGGAGGGAGTGGGGAGACAGGGGAGGGAGAGGGGAGACAGAGGAGGGAGAGGGGAGACATGGGAGGGAGAGGGGAGACCGGGGAGGAAGAGGGGGAGACAGGGGAAGAAGAGGGGAGACAGGGGAGGTAGAGGGGAGACAGGGGAAGGAGAGGGGAGACAGGGGAGGAAGAGGGGAGACAGGTGAGGAAGAGGGGAGACAGGGGAAGAAGAGGGGAGACAGGGGAAGGAGAGGGGAGACAGGGGAGGAAGAGGGGCGACAGGTGAGGGAGAGGGGAGACAGGGGAGGGAGAGGGGAGACAGGGGAAGAAGAGGGGAGACAGGAGAAGAAGAGGGGAGACAGGGGAAGAAGAGGGGAGACAGTGGAGGAAGAGGAGAGACAGGGGAAGAAGAGGGGAGACAGGGGAGGCAGAGGGGAGACGGGGGAAGAAGAGGGGAGACAGGGGAGGCAGAGGGGAGACAGGGGAATAAGAGGGGAGACAGGAGAAGAAGAGGGGAGACAGGGGAAGAAGAGGGGAGACAGGGGAGGCAGAGGGGAGACAGGGGAGGCAGAGGAGAGACAGGGGAAGAAGAGGGGAGACAGGGGAGGCAGAGGGGAGACAGGGGAGGCAGAGGGGAGACAGGGGAAGAAGAGGGGAGACAGGGGAGGCAGAGGGGAGACAGGGGAAGCAGAGGGGAGACTGGGGAGGGAGAGGGGAGACAGGGGAGGCAGAGGGGAGACAGGGGAAGAAGAGGGGAGACAGGGGAGGCAGAGGGGAGGGAAATCCTATGCTAGCTTTTCCCGTCACTTTGGACGGGTACTCTTCTTTGTAGTAAATTCCAAGTAGTCTCCAGACTCTCCTGCCATTGCTGAAGTCAATGATGTTGATATTGTGGTTTAAAGTCTAGCTCAAGAGACAATCGAGAAATTAACGGAACAAACGGGATTCAAACCTCAGGTCACAGTGTCATGACTCTCATGAGGCAGGTGCTCAGATTGGAATTTTTAACAGGCCAATCCATTCTAATTGGATCCAATTCTGATTCTTGTCGAACTCAGAATGAGCCAGCTCGGAGCGAACACTTACTGCCCCCACTTAAGATGTTTACACAGATGTTTAATCCATACGAATGTTTACGAAAATAGCTCGAACATGCCAGAGTTCGAGTAAATAGTGAAACAAGACATTTATTTTTGTTCGTGATTTACTCATCACAACACAATCACATCTTGACTTACTTATTCCAAATTCCATCGAGTTTCTGAGGAATTCCTTGCGTTGATGCCATGGCACCAAACTACCCTACTCTTGGGTTATCCGCACGTACTGCCGATAGAGCAATGGTTATAAAGAACCACACTGTGAGGCCAGGTGAGTGATGTGAAATCCATGGTGCATCTTCTTCCTGCCACTATTCAAGCAATTGTTTCTCATCCGACACTGAAGGTCTTTCTCTAATTCACAGGCCAGGTGTTGTCCGGTCTGACCCGCAATTGAGCTCATGTCTCTCAAACATTTCTAGGAGTGTGTAAATGATCGGGAAACCCAGAATATTATATATATATTGTGAAAATGATTCTGAGGGGTTAATAAGTGCTTAATATAGCGGTTACTTCCTTAATGAGTGTTTAGAATACGCATAAAATTAATTAAATGTGATGATAGATATGCATCGCCATAATGTCCAGACAGAGATGTCTACCTTACCCTCGTGTGCATAACGTTCTCAACCCTATTAACCCTTTATTTTATGTTTTCACCATCTGATATCAATACAAAATCATCTTTTTAGTGTTTATTTCAGGCCACGGAGCGCAGGTTTAGGTGGCAACCCAAACTCTCTCTTCCTTATATGTGGCGACTTCAACTGTCATCATGCCAGCTGGCTGGGTGTGGGTTCATCTCTCACCAGCCATGGCACCTCTGCAAAGGACTTCTGCGACTCACTGGGACTGACACAATCTGTCAATTTCCTGACCCAGATCTCAGTCAATGCAGTATCTTCTCTTCTGGACTTGGTTATGACTAACTTCCCTGCAAATGTCTGCTGCACTTCTTCTGCTCCAATCGGCTCATCTGATCATGTGCTTGTTAAAGTGGACATCTCTCTGGCCATTCTCAGGGAGCCTCCTCAGCGTCGACGAGTCTGGCATTTCACTCAGGCCGACTGGCACGGTCTTCAAGCAGCCATCAATCATCTGGACTGGTCTCCCATCTCTACTGCCTCTGACATCAACTCATCCTGGGAATTCTTCCAAAGTAAACTGCTCTCTCTCATGTACAGATTTATCCCATCTCGTCTTCAGTTGTCACACCCTTCCTCCCGTCCATGGTACACGGAATCTTGTGGTGAGGCAGTTGCCCTGAAACAACTTGCCTTTGCCTCCTGGAAGGCAAATCCAACTGTCGGCAATCTCAGTTCCTTTCACAAAGTTCGGAACAAGTGTGTGTCTACCCTCAGGAGAGCCAGGAAACAATATCTCTCTACTCTTAAGACTGAACTCTCAAACTTGTTTCTGTGTTTGCCTCAAAATCTTGTGTCCCAAACCCATCTCTCTCTGTACCCACCTTACCCAGTCGAACCCAGCTGCTCCTGCACTCTGTGTCCTTCTCTCCTGACAAGGTGGAGAAGTTTCTGTCAAACCTCGACTCTGATTCTGCAACTGGACCTGACGGCATCAGCCCACAGGTCCTAAAATCCTGCTCTGCCGCTCTTTCGCACCCTCTCTCGATTGACTTTTTGACCTATTGACCTCAAAATAAATAGACTTCTAGGTTGCACCTCTACCAGGTAGTTATGTTTTGTGATCAGAGTGAAATTACGACCTGTGGGCAATTGACATACAACAGACCAGTCCAACAACTGATAAGTACTGTATATCCACTATAATGTTCTCCGCCAGTCGCACCAAAGCTCTGAAGCTCTGTCCATCTATGGTGGAGATTGGCTTACTGGACTGACTCCACCCACAATTCTAACCTGAAGAAAGAAAATCAAATCATACACCATTCATTTTGTTCGCTACTTTTGGGCATCAGGCCTTTGGTGTACATTTGAAGACAGAACAACACGTCTTCTATCATGAAAGAAAGGTACGTTTTGATTACAAACGAGGTCGAGGAAAGAAAATAGTCATGGTTAATATTTGAAATCTTCAATTAAAAAAAACTCCAATCTGTCCTTTTGATGGCCTTACATACACTGGCGAAATTTTTTTAAGGTTGTTGTCCATAATTTCGGTTTTTACCCGAGTTTTCAAAGCTGAATAGTATGTAAATACAAGATTTATAAATAAATAAAAAACTATTTCACATGTGCATGAACATGTATTCACATTTTATGTAAAGGAAATTAACCGTTTACATTACATAATTTCTGGATTTACCAAATTGCCAGTACGCATTTTGGAAATCTCTCCACACAGAATCAAACTCAAGATGTCCAAATGCCTTGCATGCCTATGCTCATGAGTTTCCTAGAGGTTCTGGCCTACCAGCACATACATAATACTTGGATATTCATCATTTCGTGTGCAACCTGTGGTTGCTGGTTTGCATCATGGCTGGCTGTGCCGCTTATGCAGTGCCCCCTGCTGTTTAGGGCAGGAATTTGTAATTTGGCCATGGTGCCAGGATAGCTCACATACTCTTCGCGAAAGACACCATGGGATTTCTAACTTCCATCGACTAATACCAGAGACTGATGAATCACCATGCCTGTGCGTACCTCTCGGCCACTCTGCCAACCCACTTGGCTATTGAAAAATACAGATTGGAGTTACTTCGCTTGTGTTGTTCATATAATAAGCTTTTGAACATTGCTCATAAAACCGCCTACATCATTGACAATCTGTCCACGTTCAGAGCCCAATCTTTCCTGCACAGCACGACACATCAGTCGGGGCTTTCTGGGAGAAATGACCTCAAATCCTCTTGCTGAATTGATCAGGCCATTCACACTCGTCCAACCGACCCATTCATTCATCCTCAAAGTTCTGTCGATAACTTTTACAAATCCAAGTAACCAGTGGATACTGCATTTTTTGGGTGGTGGTCCTTGGTAATGGCGGCCCCTGGAGACACTATGTGTTCCAGATATAATGGGCAAGGCCATTTGTAGATATTAGTGTATTTCCACATGGCCACCCCACAGCCAGACCACCCCAAATGTTTTGATTCCCCATTCAAAAATTGCTCCACATGATTCCTTCTTAATTTCGCCACAAAGGGGTAGATTTCTAGGAGACTAAGCCCGGAGTCAGTGATCCGGTGAAAATTCCGCGCTCTTTCCCTTTCATCTGTTTCAACCCCAGAGCCAGAACGGCTGCGAACTATTACTGAGAACTCTCAGCATTTTTTCCAGGGTCAGATGTTTCCTGCTTTTTGTCATATCTAAACCACCGTTTAAAGTTAAATCCATCTAAAATGCTAGGTCAACCATTTATACCTTCCCTCGCTTTCTTTAAAGGAAGTGGTGAGCATCTATGAAGAGGCCATTGTGCTGGTTTTCATTGTGGTGGAACAATAGTTTTATCAGAATCGGTTTTCACCTTGATGATTTCACCTTGATGAGGGAAGACACTGTCGTCTATCCGCTTATTGACAGGGCATTGCCCCATTTGTTACAAGCGGTCCTCTATTTATTGCATGTTACCAGGAGGTAAACGAATCTGCATACCCTCGCTAAGTGGGTGTAGCGATCCACTTGGATGCTGACCCTTTTGCACTTCGTTCCTTGGGACAGGAGGAACGCAAGGTTAGGGGCACACATTTGGAATTTTGGAAGCGAAGCCGACTCATCGCAAAGGAGAAGCAAAAACTTGCAACTAGAAAGAGAAGGGAAGATGAGAGGAAACACAAAGGGTAGGGGGAGTGTTGGTGGAGGAATGGGGAAAGAATGAAAGGACGTTGGAGAGGGACGAGAATAAGGGGAGGGAATAAATTATGGAAAAACAAGGATATGCCCGGTGAGCGGACCGTGGCAGTACGATGTTAGGAGCTAGCATCAGTGGGAGGAGCATCAGTGGGACAACGTGTGGACATCCAACAAGCAAGGGTATGAAGGAACAGGAGGAGAAGATAAAAGAGAGGAAGAGACTCAATAACTCGCAAGGGAAAAGGGAGGGCTATTGAGGAGAGAAAAGGTGACAGGTGAGAATAGAAGATGACTTGAGGTTGAGATGATGGTGCACTGCAAACTTGAAGTCTTGGAGGAAAGTGTGGGATCGAACTGACTCAGGCAAGGAGGTTCCACAAGCACCAGAAAAAAGAGGAATAAGACACTCGAGGTGAGCGGTGAACCTGGAAATAAGCAGTTGATCACAAGGAGGGATCGAAGAATACGTGCAACCTGGAAGAACTCAGGAGGATCGAGACAGAGCTGAAGGAGGGTGCTAGAAATCCGAGAGAGGTGGTGACCAACCTGTTTGCGGTGAGATCAGCCGGCCCTGTGATCCTGATTATATTTTGGGAAATGCCAAAGAAAATGTGTTGTGGTTTTCCAAAAGTACATTTTATTTTGTGGATTCTTTAAAAGCTGCTGTTCTTGTACAAACTACACGTGGCTCATGTTAAAGTCACCAAAAAGTCGTTACAAGGAAAGGACTACATGTGAAAGGGCAAAAGAGAGGCAATACCTGAAGATATTCCCAAGTCAAACGTTCTCATTTTTCATGTCAACAACAGAACTTTTCACTTTGAAATTGCACTCCGAATGGAAGTCCTGTTTGGAGGTTGGGGGTTTTTTTCCTGATAAACTCCACAATCCTCACATTTTTGTTCCCCATGTAATAATCGGTACTTCAGACAAGGATTGACTTTTGAAGCTTAGAGTCCAAACAACAATTGGCAGAAAAAGTGTCCCACCGTGCAGAAAGAACAGCTTTCCAGACAGCGCCTGCCAGATGAGGTAATAACTGTGATTATCTTGAAATTTAAAGTGCCACGACTAGTTTACTTTCACTCTTACAGCACCACTAAAAATGAGAGAGGGAGAGCGAGAGAGAGAGAGAGAGAGATGGCGATAGAGAGGGAGAAAGAGAGGGTGATGGGTCTAGAGAGGAGTATAGTGCGATGGAGGGAATGGGGGGGGGGGGGGTTAGAGGGGGGAAAGGGGAGAAATAAAGGGAAGTGAATAAAAAGGAGAGGGAGAGGGGAAAGAGAGGGAAAAAATAGCCATAAGGGAAGGGGGTGGGAGAGAGGAAGGGGGAGAGGGAGGAAGGGGGAGAGGGAGGAAGGGGTAGAGGGAGGAAGGAAATGAGAGAGGAAGGGGGAGAGGAGGGAAGGGGGAGAGGAGGGAAGGGCGAGAAGTAGGTAGGGGGAAGGAGAGGAATGGTTAGAGGAAGGAAAGGAGAGTGGGAGGAAAGGGAGAATGGAGGAAGAGGCAAAGGGAGGAATGGGTGGAAGGGGGAGAGACAGAAGAGAGAATTATATTCAGTGAGAGTGACGGGCAAGGTTGAGGAGTTCTGGGCTACAAAGAGATGCCATTAGACATGTAGTATACTGTAACTATAACGACACTCAGTAGAGCGCATACCTCCGCCAGGCTGAACAGTTTGTGTTGTATCCCACTGATAGGCAAGATCTGGATCCGGACCTCAACCAAAATCAAATCGGATTGTTCTTGTCACCTCACCAACTCATCCACCCAATTTGGACCCAATACATCCACAACCTTTTTAGATATCCTGCTACAGTCACGTGAAAAAGTAGGTACACCCCATGTAAAGTTTTGACTTTTTCAACATATTTCAACATACAGCTATTTGATCTTCATTTCAACAATATTGAGAGATAAAGGTGATATAATACAACAAATATCATGAAACATTTACATTTTGTAGTCCATTGTATAATTTAAATAAACATAAATGCAAATTTCGCATGTGGAAAAAGTAAGTACACCCTTGGCTCTAATAGGTGTGTAGGGGAATTTGTAGCTGAGAGACTCACAGGACTCCAATGACCGGACACAGGTTTACAAAAGGTCTGGTTTATTAACTGGTTATTCACTTCATTCCATTTACCAAATAATACCGCATAATATAATCGATCAGGTTAACTCTTTTCCAATGGTCCTTCTCGTTCGGCTGATGTTCCTCTGCCACTCCCGTTGGTCAGAGCTTCTGGTAGCAAGTTCTGTCGACTCCACGTTTGCTCTCGTTTATATGGACAAACTGGACTTAATCCCCTCTCCGCTAATGCCCCGAGGTCATGCATGTACCAAGTCCTGGTATCAGCTCGCTCCCCTCCTGTTGTGAGTTCCGTTTACCAAACGATAGGGGGGTGCTTCAGCCAGGGGCTGTGACCAGGTGGACAAGAGATTATCATGTTCGGGCGCATTCCTGACACTCATTTACAAACTCGTCTTTCACAGAGTTTGCATGTAAAATGTATCTGCTTCGTTACCAGGTTAATTAATAAGTTACCAGTGCCAATTAATAAGTTACACTGAGTTACACTTCCACAATTCCCTCATCTTTTTGTTTTTGTTTATATTAACCATTAATCTAAACATCAATATAAGTAAACAATCAATCACTACAAGTAAACATCATTACAGGTATAAGTAAATAATCAGTCACTTTGGTAATCAAATTCCCTTGGGCATACACCGTCATCCTGCAAGAATCACAAAACATTTCGTTGGTCATTGACTCCTTCCATATCGTTCAATCTATTGCATTTGCATCACAAATATATTGTTGCGAATATGGAATTTGGCCTCCATATCCGCTTGTAAATATTCCCCTATTTTCCCCAATACTCCCCAACTATCCCCAATCCCCCATTCCCTAGTCCCATTGTCTGTAAACAACAATCAGTAGAGCCGACCTTCCCCTTATTCCCCCATTAAATGTCGTGCCCAGGTCCAGCGCACCACACGTAGACAACTTTCGGACATCTTGCTAGTTATTCTTAGTCTATGTCAGTTAAGGCCTCGTTTCCATTAATTATGACTCTTCGTTGCACCAGAATGTGATTATATGGCATCAGTAGTGAGTTTAGGACCTTTCCCATACCTCCTTCCATCTTCCATACCTCCTTCCATCTTCTTCCACAACTATAACTACAACAACAGAGGAGATGGGGGCGGTGCGGCGGCGCGGGGGGAGGATGCGTCCTCACACCGGCTCGGCGCTCCACGGGGTTACCAGAGGGGCTGGCTGTCAGCTCCTCGTCAAGGGCGGAGCCTGGTAACCCCCCCGCACCCAATCAGAAGGGCGGACCGGTTCCATCTGGGGCGGAGCTAACGAGCCGAGGGCGTGTCACTCCCCGCCGGATATACGTGGCGACTTAGCGGACGTGACGTCAGATGCGCCCCCAGCTGGAGAAAGAAGTACCTGCGCGCGCTGAGTCAGAGGCGCCCCGCCTGAGAAAGAACGTTGCCTGCGATCGCTGAGAGGAAGCGAACCCGCCTGAGAAAGAACGTTACCTCCGAGCGCTGTGACCTCCCCGCATCTTTGGACCGGACCGAACCGTGTGGATTCTGCCCCGAGCCCAGGCGCACCTGGAGCCACCGATACCTGCCTTTCCCCGCCATCAATCCCCGTGTGAGTCAGCCGTTGTCCCGTTTATCTGTCGTCTGTCCGGGGTCAATATAAGAGTGTGTCTAAGTGCCTGTCTTCCTGTGATATACCTCTAGCCCCTGTAATCTAACCTTTCCGTACGAATATAATTGAGAATCGAAACATTGGTGTCTGTCATTATAATCCAGCCGGGTGTCTTCTTTTCCTTTATTGATCCAGCGTAGCGCGGCTCCGTCAACGTCGAGTATAATCGGGTAATTTGTGCGGACACGACGGCCATTCCGCTCGGCCCATCTTAACATCAAAGTCGTGTCTGTAACAATTGGTGTCGAGGAGTGAGATTCGGACCCGGGACTAAATTAGTTAGGCCCAAATTTTGGGAGGGAAAATCGATTCGGAGCGCGTACTGCGCTCGACAAAATCGATCCAGAGCGCGGTCCCGCGGTTACTGCGCTCGACGAAATTATAACAGCAAAATTTGGATTTGTGTTACGAAACTCGAATTTTGAAAGTCGCGCTATGGCGGATCAAGACGGCTGGGGTCCGGTAGGGGAGAGTGAAGCAGGGTCGGTCCGGGACCAAATTGAGACACGTGAGGAGAGCGAAACAGCGAGGGTAGCAAGCGCGCAAAATGGCGCCTCGCTGGTCACCGCGCCGGCGACCGAAGTAGCGCCGCTGGTAAATTTGGAACTTTTTTTATGCAAATGAAGGCCCTTATGGACAAGAATAATGAAGAAATGGAAAACAGAATGGGGAATCGGATGGATGCTCAGAGTGAGCAAATGAGGGCTCAGAGTGAGCGATTGGGGAACCGGATAGATGCTCAGGGTGAGCGATTAGAGGGCCAAATGGGGGTAATGAGGGACAAAGCGAGGGGTACCAGTGAGGGATTAGACAATAATTTTAAGGGATTAGACAATAATTTTAAGGGATTAGACAATAATTTTAAGGGATTAGACAATAATTTTAAGGGATTAGACATGAAATTTGGGAAATTAGACGATAGATTAGGGGAAATACAGGAGGGGTTAACGGGGGTAGAAAACAGAATGGCCGCTCAAGAGAATCAAATGGAAGGGATGCAAAAAGGGTTAGAGGGGTTAGAAAACACCATGGAAGGCAAATTGAGGGACATGAGGGACCAAGCGGAAAGGGAAGTTAAACAAATGGGGCAGCAGATAGAAGGGGTCAGAATGGGGGTAGAAACCAAACTGGATGCTCACAGGGAGGAAATGGAGCAGATGAGGGTGGCATCTGGGCAGGAGATGCAAGTGATGGGAGAAGAGATCAGAAGAGGTGTGAGTGAGGAGGTCGGAGGAGTGCGCGAGGAGGTGAGGCACTGTAAGGAGCACATGGAGAAGGAGGTGAGAAAGGGGACTGTAAAATTACAAGGGGGCATAGAGGACCTGACGCAGGAGGTGGAGCAGCTGACGGTGGGACAAACGGAGTTAGTGGAGCAGGTACAAAGGAACACTGCGGTATTAGGAGGTTTAAAAGCGACACAAAACGACATAAAAAACGACTTGATAGCGACAAAGAGGGAATGTCAGATGGTACGTGAGGGACTGACAACGAGGTTGGACGAGGTGATAGAGGTAATGGAGACGAAGGACCGGCAGGTGAGGACGCACCTGGAAACGGTCAAGGTAGCCTTAGAGGATGAGCTTGAGGAGACGTACCGGGGAATAAAAGAGGTGAAGCACAAATTAGAAGAAGTGGAAGAAGGGATGAGTGAAATTAAGAAGCGACGGAGAGGGGATAAGAAAGAAATAAAAGAGGAGATAAAAGAATTGGTCCAAAGTCTGTGTTCAAATCGTGATGATGTGCCCATTAACCGGATGAGGGATTCGCAGGTGATGGAGGAGAAGCGAAGAGGAAGAGGACCCGGTGTAAGTGGTGACCAATATGGTCGTGCGTATGATGCGCCAGGGGATTTAAGAAGCTTGGGGGTCGAGATGGACCCGGGTGTTCGTGAGAGGCCGTTGGTGAAGTGTGCGACAGGTCTGGTGTGCGAAAAAGGAGGTGTGCGAGAAAGTCCGACTCTGGGGTGTGTGAGGAAAAAGTGCGTGCCAAGGAGTGAGGGTGCTGGCGAGAGTGAGTCGGTCGTAGCGCGGGTGCGAGGAAGCACATGGAAGCGCGGTGTGGTAAGTGTTACAGAGGGTGTGATGGGAGAGTGTGCGCGAGAAAGGTGTGTGACGGACAGGTGCATGGGGAAAGAGTGCGCTGTCAAAGGCAAGGAAGAATGCACACCTGTGGTGAGTGTTACAGAGGGTGTAACGGGAGAGTGTGCGCGAGAAAGGTGTGTGACGGACAGGTGCATGAGGAAAGAGTGCGCTGTCAAGAGTAAGGGTGAGTGCGCTGTCAGGAATGGAGGTGGAAGTAGTGAGAGTGACATGGAGCGTGAGTTAGTTGTGACAGGTGAGCGAGGATGTACACCTGGGATGGAAGGATGCACACCTGGAATGGTAGAGCATGAGTGGGAATGCACGCTGGATTGGTGGTGAGGCACGTGGTTGGGTGTGCGAATGAGGGCACACCTGTGATTGTCACAGAGGAGGTGACAGAGGAGGGGGCGCGAAGCGGTGTATTGGTGAGGTGTGCGAGCAACGAATGTGTGCCAAAGTGTTCGGTGGTCAGGTGTGTGACCAAGGCTGTGAGTGGAATGGGTGTACCGAGGTGTGTAAGGAAAGGTACGAGGGGCATGGAAACGGCTGGATGTGTGAGCAAGGAACGGGCTGCGGGGTGTAAGCGTCCAGGTGAAGCATCGACGTTAGATGGGGTAGAGTTGAGAACGACTTATAGCCGAATCGGGCCCTCGGTGCGTGCTGGGCCTCGCTTTGAACGGCCGCGTCCGTGCTCCATTAGGCGGAGCGGGCGGCCCGATAGAAAGGGTCGTCATGGCGACCACTTTTTGTTGAGACGTGCCGGCAGGTCGAGATCGGGACATTGGATGGCTCCACGCCGAGGTGGTGTGTGGGATCTCGGCACGGGTAAACCCCCGTCCGTGCACCGAGTGCCGGACGCATCCAGCCGCTGGCACAAAACAACCAGCATCCATTGCTTGGCTTTACGAAGCCGGGCTTTGGACAGGGATTGGCGCACCGAGAGGTATTAGTGAGTAGACTGGGTGATGAGGTTAGTGTTTTGGACCCAAAATTGGAGAAAAACAAAATTTGATGATTGGCAAGGGATTGGCAGTAGTGATTGGCAGATGATGGGCAGTGATTGGCAAATTTTTGATTTATTGAAATTTGATGTGCAAAATTGGTAGTGAGAGACCCCCGATGTGGTGGGATGGCAAATCCACCATCCTTCCCATGTGGGGGCAAAGGAGCAATAGTTTATGGGGTGTATGGCAGTGAAAACTAGCCCGGGTGGGTTAGGTTATATTGATAGGGATCTAGAGAAGATGACATTAGGTGACGTTAAGTTTAGTTAGTGACTGATACCTGTAGTAGGGACGCAGGTAGATTAGTGTGGATGATAATGACGAGGGAGCGCAATAGTTTAAAGGGACGACTGGGAAGCGCAAGTTTCAGAAGGGAGTAGTTAGCTGAGATGATGCCGTGTTTGTGAGAATTGAACAGGTGTGATTGCACAGGTGTGCAACTGGACAGGTGTGTGGAGCAGTGTATGAGTAGTGAGTGTGTGGATCAGCGCGAATGCGCTTGGGGAGAGAAGGGTGCAGGTGGCACCAGGTGTGAGAGCACAGGTGTGCAGGTACAGGTGTGTGGAGAGAGTTGGAGTGAGTGGTACGGAGTGGTGTGCATGGTGCGAAGGTGTGGGTGGGGGAAGAGTGGACCCCTTTCACGAGTACCCGGGGCGGGTAGTGTAAGTGTTAGGTAGAGGGTGCAGGTAAATTGTGGTTGGATATTGGCATTTGTGGTGCGGGTGAAAGAATGGTACATGGATGGGTGCATTAGTGTTGTGGAAATGGCTGGGCGTGTAGCCTGTTAGTGTGTGTAGTTGGTTGGGCACTCCACCACTGTGAGGATGTCGGCCAGGTGAGGCCGCAGGTGGGCTCTGGGAGCCGGTAGTTGTGGATGGGGCCCGAGGATCCGGAGGATGGACCCGGGTAGCCCAGTGCCAGAGAGGGCACCGAGTGGGGAGAGCGCCAGAGGGCCTTCCCCAGGTAGTTAGGTTAGGGTAAGGAGCAGGTAAGCTCGGAGGCAACTGCAGTGGTGGAGGTGTGCAGGTGGGTAGACCCACTGGGAGAGGTACACGCCGCAGCCCAGAAATTGTGCGAGGGCACCGGGAGATGAATCGGGGGAGTGAGACCCCAAATTGAAGAGCACCACAGTTTGGCCAATGGGAATTGGTTTTTAGAACCCATAGTGTAAGAGGGCCAATGGTTTGGCCGGAGAAAGACCCCGGGTAGTGTAAAGTTGTTAAAGTCATTTAGGAAATAGTTAGGATTAATGAACCTGTCGCACCATACGCAGCCACTTACCTGTGGTGATGATGATGACTCCACACCTGTGTTTTCTTTGTTTTGTGTTGCAGGAAGTAAGAATTGTTGTGAGGATTTGTGAGACGCATCACGACGTGGATGAGACATTGGGGTGATTCCATCTCTCCCTCCCTAGGAGGGACTGATGATGAATTGGTGATGGCAAATTTTGATGTTCAGTTGAAAATGGCAAATTTGATTGGTTAGGAGGGAGAGAAGACGAATTTGGTATATGGGAGGAACGGGGAAGACAGTAGGGATGTTTGTTGATTTGTAAAGTAGATGTTTATGAGTGGTGTTGTGTTGTGTGGATACAGTAAGGGGTAAGGGAGGGGCCATGTAGGTTACCTGGTGGGGGGGGGGCGTACGATAGGAACGTACCTGTCTCACCTGGTTCCCATGTGCCCCCAGTGTGCATTACCTTATATTGCGTGCACTTTTGCACCCTTACCACCTTACTCACTTGTCTGCTTCTTTTGTCTCCCGCCTCCGAGGATCTGGCTTTGGGGTAGAGAGAGAGGAGAGAGAGGTGCTGGCTGCGCAGTTGTGGGCCTGCACTTTCGCTGTTTGCTGCCGGGATCGATACACCATATGGACCGCAATGTTTGTGGCCACCCACAATGGACCGCAGTTCGTTTGCGGCCAAGCACCACCCGGGGATGGACCTATGGGTCAACGTGGCACCTATGCCATACAGGTGAACCACTTTTAGTTAACACCAAGTGCACCACAAGAAGAGCAAGAGACACCTGCAGGGTTAGGGGTTGTCGAATTTATTTTTATTCCAATGAACAATGGTGACTGCACCGATTGGTGGTGGGGTGGTGCTTTTGATGCTCGGGAAGGGTGCTCTGCACGTTATTAAAGGCCGTCGGCCACAGAGCACTCGTGGGTTGGTGTATCGATGTTGGCAAGCGCGCTCTCTCTATGCATAACATCTGCATGTGTTCCTCCAAAAACAGGTCCTGGATCGTAGTGTAAATAGCAGCGTAGTCTTGTAAATAATGCTCCCTACCGGCTGTATGTTTAGTTTGAGGATTCTTTCCGGATTCGGTTATCCTGTGGGTGTGTTTCTGTGAGGAGAAGGGTGCAACGTCGCAGGGGGACATATTTACTCATTTGTGAACATCTGTAAAACTGTCGCACTCAGGGTAGAGTTAATAGTAGAGGGAACTACATTGCGTGCCACACTAAAGTAGGTAAAAATTTATCGGGTCGGGACGCCCCGAGGGTAGAGAAGGGTGCAATGTTGCGAATATGGAATTTGGCCTCCATATCCGCTTGTAAATATTCCCCTATTTTCCCCAATACTCCCCAACTATCCCCAATCCCCCATTCCCTAGTCCCATTGTCTGTAAACAACAATCAGTAGAGCCGACCTTCCCCTTATTCCCCCATTAAATGTCGTGCCCAGGTCCACCGCACCACACGTAGACAACTTTCGGACATCTTGCTAGTTATTCTTAGTCTATGTCAGTTAAGGCCTCGTTTCCATTAATTATGACTCTTCGTTGCACCAGAATGTGATTATATGGCATCAGTAGTGAGTTTAGGACCTTTCCCATACCTCCTTCCATCTTCCATACCTCCTTCCATCTTCTTCCACAACTATAACTACAACAACAGAGGAGATGGGGGCGGCGCGGCGGCGCGGGGGGAGGATGCGTCCTCACACCGGCTCGGCGCTCCACGGGGTTACCAGAGGGGCTGGCTGTCAGCTCCTCGTCAAGGGCGGAGCCTGGTAACCCCCCCGCACCCAATCAGAAGGGCGGACCGATTCCATCTGGGGCGGAGCTAACGAGCCGAGGGCGTGTCACTCCCCGCCGGATATACGTGGCGACTTAGCGGACGTGACGTCAGATGCGCCCCCAGCTGGAGAAAGAAGTACCTGCGCGCGCTGAGTCAGAGGCGCCCCGCCTGAGAAAGAACGTTGCCTGCGATCGCTGAGAGGAAGCGAACCCGCCTGAGAAAGAACGTTACCTCCGAGCGCTGTGACCTCCCCGCATCTTTGGACCGGACCGAACCGTGTGGATTCTGCCCCGAGCCCAGGCGCACCTGGAGCCACCGATACCTGCCTTTCCCCGCCATCAATCCCCGTGTGAGTCAGCCGTTGTCCCGTTTATCTGTCGTCTGTCCGGGGTCAATATAAGAGTGTGTCTAAGTGCCTGTCTTCCTGTGATATACCTCCAGCCCCTGTAATCTAACCTTTCCGTACGAATATAATTGAGAATCGAAACATTGGTGTCTGTCATTATAATCCAGCCGGGTGTCTTCTTTTCCTTTATTGATCCAGCGTAGCGCGGCTCCGTCAACGTCGAGTATAATCGGGTAATTTGTGCGGACACGACGGCCATTCCGCTCGGCCCATCTTAACATCAAAGTCGTGTCTGTAACAATATTTTCAAAACAACACTTCACCATCACCAAGATACAACAATTTCACTTCATTTTCAAGTTTTATAAAGCATCTGCACCATCTGGCAATAAACGTTTGCCTCCACACAAATGTTGACTTTGTTTGAAAGGAAGGGCTGATCACTTGTGTTTGAATCCTGGTATGAAACATTTTCTCCTAATGTCTTCATAGCTCCTGCACTACTTCGTGTAGGATTTCGCTGTTGTGGTAACATTTCGGAGTCATAGCTTGCCACTTTTTGCTGTAAACCATAGTAATTCCTGAACAAGGCCTTCACCCAGTTGTAGTCGACTTGCCTCCTCCCTCATTGTGAGTGGGCAGCAAGTATTGGTGTGACGTTGATTGGCCAGCAAGATGTGGAACAGGGATGCCGGATGCATCCACAATGATGTTGGGACCATGGTGTTCAGGTCATTCATGGTCCTTACCAGGAGCAACCAGCAGAATCGTGCACAGCTGTTGTGACAAGGGCACAGCCGTTTTTTGCAGCTCCATGCTGGTTCCCCGGACGTTGGTGAAGTAATAACATATGTCCCCGCATTTCACAGAGGTTGCAGGTAAAATGTCGTTGTCCTGCAACTTCTGATGTGGTGAATGTTCGAAGCCTTCGAACAAGAGTAAGTGATCGCCTTTCTTTCATATGTTGCAGTGTGATCCAGGCAAATGGTCACATAAATTTCCTTGGTGAAGGTAAGCATTCATCTCCAAGTTACATGGGAGAATGTCTTCATCATTCTTTGAGAAAGAGGGTGTATGCCACGATTAACTTCATTTTTTAGCCACAAATTTTCTTTCTCGAACTTCTTCCCAATTCCGTTAGCAATCCCTCCAAAATGTGATCTCGTCTTATCCTTATGCTCAGTCACATCTGAATCTGCTTTCCGCACACACTGAATCAGATAGGGTACATCTTACCATGAAATCAGCATAATCATGTATATCTTCCGACAGTTTCACATTCAACAATTTGTTGTTTTTCCTTAACACAAAAGTTATATTCATTTATATGCGTCACACAAATAATATTCAATCAGGTATGTATTTTATCACTAAACTAAGAATAGCATTGTATATGATTACAATCACAAACGGGAATACCTAATTCCCAACAACAATTTTTTTTCAAACCAACAAATTAAACATAATGTATTATTACCATAATTCCTCTCCACTTTTTCTTTTCCCTCTTTTTCCTAACAGTGTGTCACTCGTGGTGATATGAGTTCACTGATATTGTAATTGACACAACTCATAACATTGTCGTTATGCCATTATCTTAATTCTACTGTTTCATTTGCAACATCACTTGATTTAATCTTTTAATCTCAGTATTTATTCATATCATCATAACAATCTTTCTATTTTAGGTCCATATTTGTTTCTATTCTTATCAACCTCCTACGGTTTATCAATTTGTTCCAAAACACTGCAACCAAAGGTTTTAACCAAAGCTCTACCAAACTATTTCCAATTTGAACTCAACATGCTAATTAAACAACAATTCAAAGAATTAACTTCAATGGGTCAACAAAACTCATTTTATAAACAGATCTAATTTTCCCATCCAATAATTTTCCTTGCCAAATGTCATATTGCAACACTTTAATAAACCTTCGAAAAATGTCTCCCAAATCAATAAATTCCCTTTTTACTTCCCAAATACTCATCTGTAAATTACATATTCAATTACAGTTTTTTTTTTCTATTTGTTCGGCCTAAATGGCCACTGAAGTGGCTGCCAACATGCAGTACCGTTTTTATCTACCAAGCAAGTATTCGTCCACATAAGATCTCTACCAAAATGTTGTTTGTAAAAAACAAATCTGGGATTTCTGATTACATGGATGCACACTCTCAGGACATTTCAGGCTGCTTGTTAACAATCCACTACGATTAATTAATTCCTTTACCCACAATCAAATAATTAGTACAAATTGAGGATATTATCCCTATCACATTCATTTATAGATTCATTATGTTGGATCTAAATTTTCTCCCACTGCTGCAAGGAAGAACAATAGCTCTAATAAGTCTTTGTAATATCTCACTTCATTTACCCAGCATCGAAGAATATATTTACTATCCATTCCCATCTGTTAACCAGTGACTTTGTTTGAACTCCAAAACTTAATTTGATGAATCCCATGTGTATGGTACCACTTATTGAAACCCCTACTTTTGTAGAAAATATCCAAGTAAGTGTTTTTTTTACACCCCCTTAACTGTTGCTCATCCATTTCTATGCACCCAGTGAGTACTACTGACACCAGTATGCCAATATAGGTGTGCGAGATTAACAAATATGTTGCAGGTACACGTAACAGCGCGTTCTGAGTATAAATAACGTAACAGCGCGTTCATGTCTGCCCCTTGGTTTAAGATGCACAATGCATTCCGTTTTAAAACTCACAATAGTTCCAATCAGCAAGATTTTCTTTACTATTTTCCCATATCATCTATGCCTAATACACATCCATACATGCAGCACAATTTATATGCTGATAAAATTCAAGTTTATATATATATATATATAAATCCATGAGCAGAGTATTCTGGGAAGTCAGTGTAAGACCTCTCCCAAATTTGGATAATTTTGTACTCCCTCATTTCCTTTTATGAAGCTCATATCCATAAATAGCTGTTATTCTCATATAAATTCTATCAAAAATGGAATCCCCAAATTACTCACAATTTTACTATTTAATTAATGGCTGCTCATAACCCAGCACATCAAATCTTTATATTCCATCTCCCTTGACAAAAGAGATAATGTTCATAATCAAATTTTATTTCTATTTTATTTTACGGATTCTCTGCATATTCAATCCCATCCACATAAAACTATCCATTTCCAGACAGGCACACTGTCGGTGTCAACAATCTTGTAAGATTGATACACAAAACAATAAAAAAAACACTAACATTGACACACAAAAATACACACACACATGCATTATGCGTATTTGTTTGCGTTGGAACTATTATTTACAGATCAAGATGGGTGTCAATTTTATTTCAATTTCATAAAATTTGTCCTTCAATTTTTTATAAATGCTAATACACAAATGGACCAAAAAGTTTATTCTTAGAAAACCCCTATGATGTCACATTGAAATTACCCTTTCAGTTCCCACAATAATTTATCCAAATTTGACTACACACCCATTTACATGTCAGTCGACCACTGACTTATCAATCGTGTGGAACAATAGTCCGAAATTCCCACCTGATCATCATGTGACCCTTGTCCCTTGGTTTAAAATTTGCAAAGCAATTGTTCCAACTTTGTAAATTTAAAATTGTGTGCCCAACATAAAAGATCCAATTTCGGCATTTGATCAATTAATTATCAATTTGCTTACAAGCAAAAGAAAAAAATGAATAATTCTTGCTCCGAAAACTTTTCAGACCCAAGAATCATCGACAGTTATTCATGTTTGTCCAGTAATCTAATTTGTTGAGGCCAATCGTCATTTGGGATTTGTCGCAATGAAGGCCTAATCATTGTCTGAGGTATCGGTCAGCACTGGTACCCTTGATCTTGGTTTACCCTATGAACTTGTCTTCCTTTTGGTATACGGACATCCTCTTTTCCAATGTCCAATCCGTCCACACTTGAAACACCGGTTTCTGTCGTTGTCTGATCTGTGCACCTGTGCACTTGTATTGCTGGGCTGCATCTCTACATCCCTGAGTTGCCACTGCAATCTCTCGTTATCTCCTGAAACACGAAAAAATTCTCTGTACCGTCCTTTTTGGGGAGACAACTGGAAATCTGATGGGACAACTGTCACTTTCATTCCTAATTTTGAGGGCAGTTGTGCATTTGTCTCCTCCACTGTATCCTGTATCCTTTTTATTTTAAGTTCTAGATCCGTTATCCGTTCTTGCTGTTCCCGTTGTCTGGATTCACCATCCCAAAGATGGAATGCAAGCCAGTCTACCGTTAGATTCTGTCTCTTCCTGGCTTTCAATCTTTGTTCCAATCTTTCCAATCGACTTCGCTCAAATGTACCATCTCTTGGAAACTCCTCATCATGTCCCTTTGTCCACAAATACCAATTCTCGACCTGCCTTATAGCTTCTGCACCATAACGGTCGTACATATGATGTGTACAAGTACCTTTTTGTGGAATCTCGGGTTGTCCTTGTGTATTCTTGCAGGCTCCATTTCCCATTCTGCCTTTTATCAAAGTAGCGTTGGATGTGTTGTAGTTTGTTCCTCTAAAGCTTCACTCGTACCTCCAGGAAGGATCTCTCCACCTGTTCACACGGTGATTTCCAGAGAATCTCCCTCAGCTGTGGCTTTTGCACAATCCAATCTCACAGATCAGTATTTGCAGATGAGCCGGAGGGTCCGTATGAAATGGGTGAATCCTCAGGTGTCCGCTCTGTTGACGGGGAAATCACACAATGGTAACCGCACATATATATCTGTATATAAACTCACCACCTTGCTCAATTTTCCCAGGTTGTCTCCACATTGTTAATATCTCGCAAAGATATCAAAGCTTCTTTCTTGAGACCGCATTTTCATCAATCAAACAATCAATATATTCAATTCAATTTATTCAGTTCAATTTATTCAGTTAAATTTATTCAATTAAATTCAATCAATTAGATTCAATCAATTAATAATTCAATCAATTATTCAATTTCAATTAATTCATCAATATTCATCAATAAATCAAATTAATCATTTTGGATGACTCCTTGCATAAGCCCTTTCCCCAATGATGTCAGGACAGGTCTATCCATTGACCGTCACCTCTGGTTCGTACCTCATGTTAATTGATGAATCACCGTCCTGTCCTAGGGTCATATCTGACATATTTCCCCATTTTGCCTGGTCTCCACAAATTTTCTTTGCAACCACTAAAAGCAACTCATCCTTCATTCGTGAGACAGCCAAAATGGATGGCAGATATTAAAGTTCTTTGGGAAAAATATCTCATCATTTTTCTTTTAATAGTACCCAAATCTCTTGGCAATATAAATTTCGTAAAACTCCTGAAATAAGACTGTAAAATTCCTTCAATCTTGCTAAATTTTGAAACTCCATCGCTTGTAACACCCAATTTATCCCATAGGGCTTGAAAGTTCTTTCCCAAGTTCATGCAGCATTCTGCATTTGAACCCTATGATATCATTCATAATAATCATCATGATTTTATAGTCATGGTCCTATCATAATCATCTATTTAAAACGAACATTTCCTTTATCACCACAGCTATGTGGTATAATCAACAATAGAATAAAACTGTACATAGCAACAGGCTACCTCATGGCCACTTAGTATACCTATTGACAATAAGTCATAACAATATCGAATAATCATTGAACAATTCAAAAATCGCTTCCACTGCTCCAGCCGCAGCATTCGTTATTTTGTTTGCTCATTCACTATTCCTGATTCGTCATCAAGGATCTCTATCATCACACAGCGTACTTAATTCCGCATTTTAATGAGAATTCAACAGGAATTTACGACTCAAAGGAAAAAGAACGAGCAGACCTTTTGCAGGATGATCGTTACAAAATCGTTACATATATTAAAGTATTTATAATGTCGACAAATCATATCTTAATTCTTACAAGATTTGGTTCTTTGAATAAATCACAGCACCGGGAGAACCAGCTCCAAAAATGGATCTTTGTGTTTATTCAGCACCCTAGTAATTGGTTCTTTGTGTACTAATTACACAGCACCCAGGCCCCGCTCATATGGATCTTTGTGCAGCGCTGCACAGCACCTGAGCAAAAGGGGTTTCATCTACATTTTCCCTATCCGGCGTACCATCCGTGATATTTGTTTGCTCATTCACTATTCCTGATTCGTCATCAAGGATCTCCATCATCACACAGCGTACTTAATTCCGCATTTTAATGAGAGTTCAACAGGAATTTACGACTCAAAGGAAAAAGAACGAGCAGACATTTTGCAGGACGATAACTGGAATTAGTCGTGAAAATATATCCAAATACACAAAAATACACACCCACACAAATAAACAACATTTATTCCGTTTAACAGAACAAACATTTCCTCTATCATGACATGCATGTCTTCAAAATTATATGACCAAGAGAAAAAGTAAAATTAATTAAAACTGCGAGCAGTGATAATCCGGAGACCATACCGCTCCATCCTGATTGGACGAGTGCGTGCTAGAGTCGTTAGCAGCGACAGTCCAGATCCGATTGTTCAAAATTTCAACTCAATCGATCGAAAAATGAACGCAGGGATGCATTTTAAAGGTGCAGTGGCACTAACTGAGTTGCCACGAATATGGCCACGAAATTGCCAATATGGCCATCACAAAATATTTTCCTTAACCAATTGGCTCATAGCATAACCAATCTGTAAGTATTTCATCCGAAGATGTATTTCTGAGGACTTTTAATTAAATAAGTCATTTATAAATCAACGAGTTAATTTATTAAATGATTAATCAATAAATCAATATTTTCCTTGACAGCCACATCACTTGGTCAGTGTCATGTCCAAATATCAGCTTCCTTACTCAAAAGGTGCCTGAGTTAATGTAATGTAATTACTGTAATAAGATTACTGCAATTACTGTAATGATTACTGTAATTACTGTAATTACCGGAACTGTAATTACTATAATTACCTCAGGTAATTACTGTAATGTAATTACTGTAATTTAATAAGAAATGTAATTAATTAAATAAGTACTTCTATAATCGCTCATAATTAAATAACTCGTGAATTCTTATCCGGTTTATTTAACATTTGAGTGTCCCCAAAACGTTGGAGCAAAACGTTGCAACAACGAAAGTAAAACGTTGTAGCGACGTTGTGGAAACGTCAGCAAAACCCAACATTTGAATGTTCCCAAAACGTTGGAGCAAAACGTTGCAACAACGAAAGTGAAACGTTGTGGCGACGTTGTGGAAACGTTAGCACAACCCAACATTTGAATGTTCCCAAAACGTTGGAGCAAAACGTTGCAACAACGAAAGTAAAACGTTGTAGCGATGTTGTGGAAACGTTAGCAAAACCCAACATTTAAATGTTCACAAAACGTTGGAGCAAAACGTTGCAACAACGAAAGTGAAACGTTGTGGCGACGTTGTGGAAACGTCAGCAAAACCCAACATTTAAATGTTCACAAAACATTGGAGCAAAACGTTGCAACAACGAAAGTGAAACGTTGTGGTGACGTTGTGGAAACGTCAGCAAAACCCAACATTTGAATGTTCCCAAAACGTTGGAGCAAAACGTTGCAACAACGAAAGTGAAACGTTGTGGCGACGTTGTGGAAACGTTAGCAAAACCCAACATTTAAATGTTCACAAAACGTTGGAGCAAAACGTTGCAACAACGAAAGTGAAACGTTGTGGATTATCCCAATGGATAATCACAATGAATCACAATGCAATCCCATTAAAATCCCATATCTTGTCACCCTTTGCATTGTTGAAAGCAATTAATTCCATAACTCAATATTACCTCTATTTATATATACTAGGGCGTGCCCGCACGTACGTGCTTGCCCGTACGTGCTTGCAAAAAAAAAAACAAAAAAAAAAACATGCGTGCAAGCAACAACAAAAACTTTGAAACCACGTGGCAGTAACGACCACAGAACCCCCCTTCTATTTACATGCAATGGTTTGGTCCATTCGCAAAGCCAAAGCGAACGACCACAGAACCCCCCCCTCTATTTACATGAAATGGTTTGGTCCATTCGCAGAGCCAAAGCGAACGGCTTGCGAGTATGGTGACCATACCTTGGGACCCACTTGTCCGATTAATTTCAAACCTTGACAAATTTTCCATTCCTTCCCTTCCTGATCTTTCGATGTAGGGCTGGGTTCTTTTTTTAGGATCATGTTGCATCGAGCATTATTTTCCAAAACAGTGTGAACATTAAACCACACCAAAACCTCTGACATCCCACCATTAACACCTATTGTAAGCGTGCCGAATCAGTAAGCATCACCCCTTCTATGAGCCTCGACCAGAGGGTGGTTGTTACTCACAAACACTCGTCGCTAGCTGTTCCATTGTCTGCCGATTCCCACTCTGCTGTTTTTTGTCTCATAATCACCAAACAAGAACAGTACACATTTCCTGTAATTATCTCTCATAATCAGGATAAATTTGGAACAGCCCTTAAACTAACACCAAGCAGATCAATTTTTATATTTAGGTTGAGGTTTCACACAAACTGGCAAATTTCGTCAAAAAAAAAACAACAGCACTGGTTTTGTTTCCTGGAAGCGTCCTGCAAAACGTTTTGCTTCTCGCAAAACGTCCGCCAATGGGAAGTAAAGGGAGGGAAAAAGAGCGGGAGCAAGAGACAGGGTGCCGGAATGGACATGAGGGACAATGAGGGACAGTGAGGGAGTGTTGGTATGCAATTTTTATCCAATCGCCATCTTTCACAGTAATTCTGGACCGGCATGAGGTGGGATTGTCTGTCATGAATTTATTTGTTGATCGAACGAGTTTTAATTTGTCTAAATCCGACCAGTCGTTTCCAAAGATATAAGCCTTTTTGTCGCAATACCATAAATTGGAATGAGGTAAAAATATATATATATAAATATAATTCCCTTTCCCGGTTCCCTGTCGCTCGCCGAGCGCCGAGCAAGTCGCTCGCTCGCCGAGCAAGTCGAGTGCTTTGAACAAGTGCAAAAAAAAAGAAGTACTTTATACGTGTAATGCGGCATTTGTGAACGAGTGTACCGGCCTTACACGTCCTGGAAGCAAATGGTCGCAAGGTGCACGCTTGCTCCGTTTGCTCCCAGGTCACAGGTCACAGTAAGACCCTTAATGACCAGCGCAAAAATACGTATTTACAGAAATCATTTAGGAAAACACGAATAAATAGAATCATTTAACACGTTTCATCCTTGTATCACCTATGGACAATCGCAAGTCCCACACAAATCCTCCATGTATATACAACATAACTATTCCCAAGTTCGTAAATCATACTGGACCAAAAACAAGACACACTCACCTTTTAAAGACTTGTTTGTGTCCAGTTGATGTCAGCGGTGCCTCCAAATTGTAGGGGAATTTGTAGCTGAGAGACTCACAGGACTCCAATGACCGGACACAGGTTTACAAAAGGTCTGGTTTATTAACTGGTTATTCACTTCATTCCATTTACCAAATAATACCGCATAATATAATGGATCAGGTTAACTCTTTTCCAATGGTCCTTCTCGTTCGGCTGATGTTCCTCTGCCACTCCCGTTGGTCAGAGCTTCTGGTAGCAAGTTCTGTCGACTCCACGTTTGCTCTCGTTTATATGGACAAACTGGACTTAATCCCCTCTCCGCTAATGCCCCGAGGTCATGCATGTACCAAGTCCTGGTATCAGCTCGCTCCCCTCCTGTTGTGAGTTCCGTTTACCAAACGATAGGGGGGTGCTTCAGCCAGGGGCTGTGACCAGGTGGACAAGAGATTATCATGTTCGGGCGCATTCCTGACACTCATTTACAAACTCGTCTTTCACAGAGTTTGCATGTAAAATGTATCTGCTTCGTTACCAGGTTAATTAATAAGTTACCAGTGCCAATTAATAAGTTACACTGAGTTACACTTCCACAGGTGGTATTGCCCCCTTTGGCAGAAACAACCTCAAGTAGGCGTTTCTTATAACTGTCTACCAGTCTCTGACATCGACTGGGAGAAATTTTTGCCCACTCCTCCATGCAGATTTCTTTCAGCTGTGCGATGTTTGAGGGGTTTCTTGCATGCACAGCTCGTTTCAAATCCCCCCACAACATCTCGATGGGATTTAGATCCGGGCTTTAACTTGGCCATTCCAGAACCCTCCATTTCTTTCTTTTCAGCCATTCCTTGGTGGATTTACTGTTATGTTTAGGGTCATTGTCATGTTGCAAGGTCCACCTTCGGTTGAGCTTCAACTCTCCGACAGATGGCCTCACATTATCCTCAAGCACCCTCTGGTACAATGAAGAATTCATAGTGGATTCTATGATGGTGAGCTGCCCAGGCCCTGATGCAGCAAAGCTGCCCCAAACCATAATATTTCCACCACCATGCTTTACAGTTGTTATCAGGTTCTTGTGGACAAATGCTGTCTTTGGTTTTCGCCAAACATGTCTTCTGGTACTGTGGCCAAATAGCTCTACCTTTAACTCATCTATCCAGAGCACATTGTTCCAGAAGTTTGTCTTTGCCTCGGTGTTCATTGGCAAACTTTAGTCTTACCCTCATGTTCTTTATGGACAGCAAAGGTGGCACACCTCCCATGTAGATCAAATTTGTGCAGCCTCTTTCTAATGGTAGACTCATGCACTTTGACATCATCAGTGGCAAGAGCTACCTGGAGGTCCCGTGATGACATTCTGGGGTTCTTACAGACTTCTTTCAGCATCTTGCGGTCTGCTCTCGGGCTGAACTTGCTGGGGCGGCCTGGCCTGAACAAGTTGGCAGTTGTTCGGAATCTTCTCCACTTGTAGATGATCTTCTGGACAGTCGAATGATTGATTTCAAATTGTTTGGAGATATTTTTAAATCCCTTCCCAGACTCGTAGGCATCTATAACCTTCTTTCTGAAGGCCTCAGAGAGCTCTTTTGATCTCGGCATGGTGACGCCGCACACTTCAACAACAAAGAGCAAACCAAACTAAATGTCTGAGGTTTAAATAAGACAGGTTCCTCCAAGATCCTCTCTAACGATGTTCTAATCCTTTGCACCTGAGCTGGTGCACCTGATTCTAATTTTAGGTATTTGAAGTAGTGATAAATGTAGGGGTGTACTTACTTTTTCCACGTGCGAAATTTGCATTTATGTTTATTTAAATTATACAATGGACTACAAAATGTAAATGTTTCATGATATTTGTTATATTATATCACCTTTATCTGTCAATATTGTTGAAATGAAGATCAAATAGCTGTATGTTGAAATATGTTGAAAAAGTCAAAACTTTACATGGGGTGTACTTACTTTTTCACGTAACTGTATATGTTGTTTTTGGCCCTATCACTCAATGGTGAAGAATCACTTTAAAAATTATGGTATCAGCATCTGGATCCGGATCTTCACCAAAATGGAATCAATTCTTCCTTGTCACATACCCAACCTCTCCACCAAATTTAGTCAGAATCCATCCACAACTTTTTGAGACATCCTGTTTACAAACGCAAACTCCACCCACGTTCAGTGGTGGAGGTAACAAGCGAGATACAATACATAAAGTGACGACATGGGTAACGCAATAACGCATCCCCCACTTATTTCAATAATTCTGATGAGAAAAATTGCTTTGATTTACGTGATTTCGATATTCGTCACACTTTTCAGGAACGCATCCCCGATGTAACCATCCGTCCGAGTGTTCATCATGCTTTATTAGCCCCCATTGGACACCAATCCGAAACGGGGGCTTATGGATTGGGTCTCGTCCATCCGTGTGTCTGCAACCAAATCTCGGATATGTATTGACTGATTTTTTTCATACTTGGCACAAAGACAATACATGATGGTATACATATGCACATCATTTTTTCGGCCGACTGGCAGCCATTTTAGTTGTAAAAAAGAAACCGATGTTGAACACCTCCTCAACCATTTCTCGGACATGCATTTACAGATCTTGTGCATACTTGGCACACAGATAATGAACGGTCGCTTACATATGCTCTTCATTTTTGTTTGAAATCAGATCCAAGATGGCCAACTGGCTGACATTTTGTTCCTTAAACATGTCCTCAGACATTTATTGAACATGCATCGCCGATTTTGTTCAAAGTTGCCACAAAGACAATACATCAGAGTTTACCAATGACAGCCGTTAGCTCGGTACAGCACAATTACTAAAACCGCAAGGACTATGACATTTATGTCATTGTACACCGCTCCTTTCCTATGCCATCTCCAGGCATTGCAAATCGTCATTGCTGCGCACCGAAGGGGGCTCGGCAGTGACGCACGCTGAAAGAGAGTACTCAGTTTTCACTCTGGTTGTTTGTTTTCTTGCTTTCTTACTTGTTTGTCCGGGCGATATCTCAGCCATCCTTTGAGCTAGGAAGCTGAAATTTCGGCACAATAGTGAGCAAGTCCTTTGTCAAAAACGGTATTTTTTGTTTTTTGATTAATCAATTAATTGAGGAGTTATTTAATTATTAGCGATTAATTAAGTACTTATTTAATTAATTAAATTTCCTTTCTCTTCTGACCATTAACTCAGGCACCTTTTGAGTTAGGAAGCTGATATTTGGACATGCCAATGACCAGGTGATTTGGCTGCAAAGGCTATTTTTGATTTATTAATTAATCAATTAATCAATTAATCAATTAATTATTTAATTATTTGATTAATGCCAAAAATTTTTTTTTTTTTAAGTTACAGATTCTGATGAAATGGTGGTGGTTTATGTGTTCTCTGACCGAATTGATTAATAATTTAATTTTTTTATGATTCTTATTTATTTATTTTCATTATTAATCATTTATTTGTCTTCTTTCTCATTTGGCCAATATCTCAGGCACCTTTTGAGCTCAGAAGCTAATATTTGGACATGAGTGACCAAGTGATGTGGCTATCAAGGATATTTCTGATTTATTGATTAATCATTTAATCGATTAATTAATTATTGATTAATTGATTAATTATTGATTAATCAATTAATTATTAAATTTTTTATTATTGACTTATTTAATTACATTTCTAAAAGATACATCTTCGGATGAAGCACTTGTGGTTTAGTTATGCTATTAGCCAATTGATTAAGAAAATATTTTGTGATAATCTTTTATTGATTTTAATTATACAATTAATCAATCAATTAGTGTACACGTCTCCCTCCCAATGCCACCTCTATGAGCTCCACTGCGGTATTGCCGGGCGCCAAAGGCGCCCCGGCAATGCCGCGCTGTACGATATTTAATTATTTGGCATGGGGGCGGTGTATTTTGAATGTATCTTCACTTGTTTTCTTCTTGGTTTAAATGGTTCGTCTTGGTATCAGAATAATAAAAAAGTACCATTGGAAAGATTAATAATCGATCGACTTGGTTGGAAAGCTAATACTGTAATCGATTTACTTCGAACAAAAATTAGTGTCTAAGTATAAAAATGCCCATTTCAAAAGTCCAACTTTACAGGATGGAAGAAGAAGAAGACGTATAACCTGGGGCTTTAATGTAGTGGTTCCAAAAGTATGATTACAGGAACCCTTTAGAATAAAGTGTGACGGACATTAAAGGAGCACACAAAATTATATATAGTAATACTTCTTGAAGTAAAAGGAAAATATATAATACGACAAGTAAGAAGCATACAAAAACAACCACCACAGCCACGATGACAGCAGCAGCAGCAGCAGCAGCAACAACTAGATGGTATTCATAGAATACTTACCCGACACAGTCTTGAGAAGGACTTGGTGCGAGTCAACTCTTCTGTTGTTTTTTTGAGGGGGCAGTTTGTAATTGCATTTATCTACACTTCTGAGGTAAATATGTACAAATTATAATTTGAGAAATCTGCTTCAGAGTACATTGATAAGCCTTTACAAAGTAGCAATTATTCTCATTCTCAAGTGTTTTTACAACTACCAAGGCTGATAAAGATGATAGAATAAATCACTAAAGTATAAATTGGGAGATCGTTAAAAATGTAAAATTGTACTTCTTTGCTTTTTTTTTTCCACCAGACGAGCACAATGAAGGCTGAAGAGATTACAATGATGCAAATTTTTATGACTCCTAATTTTAATATGGGCCATATCAAATGGTCATGTAACATGTGGTAAAGTTTAAATTTCCTCCGTTGAACGATTTTCAATGTATAATCTTAAAAAATGCAGACATGTGCGAATGTGACTGATTGGTTAACCTCGCTTTTCACTTTGTGAGTGCGCGATAACAACAATAACAACAACTATTTGATACAACTTGTAAAATATATTGTCGCGTCAGCCCGGCGGTTAACACCACTGGATGACGAATATCCGTAATGGTCCTTAATTCTGAGGCGCGTAGCAGAAAACTGGCGGTTAGTCCGTCACATGCGAGTGAGGGAACCAAATCGCTTACCTGGACGGAAGCACACGGGTTTATTCCCGAACCCAACACAATGCAAACAGAACAAGGAAAATCAACAATAATGGTTTAATGAAAATAAATGTAATGCATTAAAAATGAAAGGTGAGGTAAATCTAATTTCGAATTTCAGACGTCTCCATCAGTCACAAAAACAGACAAGGAGTAAAATAATTTTTAAAAAAGTAAAATGTTTTAATCTGGCCGGCACTCAGCTTTACGTCCAGAAATGGCCTTTAGGAGCCTGGTGGTCGTCGAACCCCGAAGTCACCACGCTGGAAGCGCTCCGACAATGGCATCGAAACCCCTCGTTGAAAACGCCCAGGCGCAAAGCAAAAAGTCAAACAGCCCTTCCTCGCTTCCATCGCCAGAACGCAATGTGGCTGCAGCTCCCCTGAAAAGCACCACAGTCCAACAACACCCCCTCCACCAACTTCGCCAAAAATTCCAACAAAAGCTCTAACAGCTTTCCTCACGAGCCACACGAGCCATATATCGCGCCCATCCTGCTCAACCAGAAACAGTAGAGAGAGAGAGAGTGAGCGATTCTTCTTCTTTTCGCTCGCTCCAACCTCATAGCTCTGACATCACCCTGACGTCACGCCGACCAACGGCCGAGCTCCCTCGAAACACCTCACGTCCTCTCGACCAATGACGAAGCTCAGGGCGTGGCCTTTTGACCAAGATCCCTGGGAGGCCGGGTTTATTTGCCAATCGGCAAATATTCGAGTCCTGTCGGCGGTGGTGGGGTGGGGTTTAGCCCGATTGGGAATGTTCTGTGGTTCTGTCAGCAGTTATGTCGGTTATTGTTGGTTAATGGGAGGTTGTTGTTATTGTTGTTGTTGTAACGAGGGTTTATGGTCGGCCTTGTTGTAGTTGTAAAAAAAAAATGTGGGGAAAGCCACAGGGGGCAATCACAAACTGGGGGAAAACTAACTTTAATCCTTACCAAGTTACCATAGCTCCACCCTCCGTGTGAAGACACATAAACAATCTTAAGCTCCAGTTTCCCTACTTAAATAATTCGAGCCGTCTCCGACGCGTCCGCGGTCCATGCTATTACTATACATTCCTATCTGTACTATGGTATTTCATTATCTACCCCCACAAACGTAGCAATATATTTTCACGTGTTCACTTCATTTTACATCATCAAGAAGACTCACAGACCGACATGAAATATGTATGTGAAGTACAACATGCTGTCTTTCGCTTAAAAACCCCGTCAGCGAAGCAACAGGGATAGTCACGGCTAGTTGTTTATTAGATTATGCCTTGTAATTCACTGACTTATACACTGACGTCTCCTCATGTACATTAGGTACGAGCTCCACGATTAGACCTAGATCATTGGGAAAAGAAAGAGAAAAAAAAATTGGTGCAAGAGTTTCGGCATTTTTAAACAAATGCATTCACACAGGACAACCGGCTTAAAAATTGGCTCGTTCATGCAAGTATTCACTTCGGAGAGCGTGTCCTTCGTGTCACTTCGTTCAAACTTACACCTGAGTTTGCAGTCAACTAGACATTTAAACGATTCCCTTGAATGAATGGCCTAAATGACCGCAGCGGGTCCTCAAACATTTCTGCGCCTGGTCGATAAAAGAAGGTCCTTTTCAAGCGGCTTTTTCAATCAATCTTTGCACAAACGATCACGTCTAGTCAGGGGGAAAAAAGGAAGAAAAAAAAAAAAGAGATCACAACCAAACCTCATTAAGCCTCTCAAATTAATTACAGCAATTAAGCGTTAAAAAGACCAATCCTTCCTTCCACCAGGATTGAACAGGTTCCCTCCCGCTGGATGAAAATTAAAAGCATTTCTAGTGTAATCATTCGGTCGTACAAAAGGCCTTTACAGAGTGAAACATCAGCTTGTCATATGAAGTAGAGAATCTCTCATCGACATAAAAGGGTAGGAAATTGAGGCAGGTGCTCGGTTATAGTAAAATCGAAAGGGGTTGATAAGATAAACACCAGCCTTGTAAATTGGAGTGGGAACAGAAATGAAATACCGTTGTCTGGGTAATCAGACAAGAAAATGCCATTTCCTGCAGAAATGCTCGAGCAGGACCAGCTGCCTTCCCACTAAGCATTCCTTGGAGATGAACAGGGAAGAAAAAAAATACAAGGAGAAGGAAGGACCGTGTCCGTTTCCAACCCGAGTTTTTAGCAGCTTCAGCAATAATGCTTGGGATATCCGTAGAGGAGGAGGAAAGAGAATATGATAGAACTTTCGAGGATTTTGTTTCTTTGGAAATGGCATTTGATACCTTTGGTGCTTTGGGATGAAAGACTTTAACTTGTTCTGAATTTAATTTGAGACAAAGCCCGGTGATGGTTACGAGTGACAAAGCCTTCCCCCATTGATGGTTTTCATTTTTTGGTATTCATACCCTTCCAAATGTCTTCATTATTGTTCAACACAGTTAACATCTATCTACTGATCCTTTGATTAAGAAAGGTCTTTTTTGGTATTCATACCCTTCCAAATGTCTTCATTATTGTTCAACACAGTTAACATCTATCTACTGATCCTTCGATAAAAAGTCTTTTTTTGGTATTCATACCCTTCCAAATGTCTTTATTATTGTTAAAGAACGTCAACATCTATCTAATGATCCTTCGATAAAAAGTCTTTTTTTGGTATTCATACCCTTCCAAATGCCTTTATTATTGTTAAAGAACGTCAACATCTATCTAATGATCCTTCGATAAAAAGTCTTTTTTTGGTATTCATACCCTTCCAAATGTCTTCATTATTGTTAAACAACGTCAACAATCAACATCTATCTACTGATCCTTCGATAAAAAGTCTTTTTTTGGTATTCATACCCTTCCAAATGTCTTCATTATTGTTAAACAACGTCAACATCTATCTACTGATCCTTCGATAAAAAGTCTTTTTTTGGTATTTATACCCTTCCAAATGTCTTCATTATTGTTAAACAACGTCAACATCTATCTACTGATCCTTCGATAAAAAGTCTTTTTTTGGTATTTATACCCTTCCAAATGTCTTCATTATTGTTGCACACAGTTAACATCTATCTACTGATCCTTCGATAAAAAGTCTTTTTTTGGTATTCATACCCTTCCAAATGTCTTCATTATTGTTAAACAACGTCAACATCTATCTACTGATCCTTCGATAAAAAGTCTTTTTTTGGTATTTATACCCTTCCAAATGTCTTCATTATTGTTAAACAACGTCAACAATCAACATCTATCTACTGATCCTTCGATAAAAAGTCTTTTTTTGGTATTCATACCCTTCCAAATGTCTTCATTATTGTTAAACAACGTCAACATCTATCTACTGATCCTTCGATAAAAAGTCTTTTTTTGGTATTTATACCCTTCCAAATGTCTTCATTATTGTTAAACAACGTCAACATCTATCTACTGATCCTTCGATAAAAAGTCTTTTTTTGGTATTTATACCCTTCCAAATGTCTTCATTATTGTTGCACACAGTTAACATCTATCTACTGATCCTTCGATAAAAAGTCTTTTTTTGGTATTCATACCCTTCCAAATGTCTTCATTATTGTTAAACAACGTCAACATCTATCTACTGATCCTTCGATAAAAAGTCTTTTTTTGGTATTCATACCCTTCCAAATGTCTTCATTATTGTTAAACAACGTTAACATCTATCGACTGATCCTTCGATAAAAAAGTCTTTTTTTTGGTATTCATACCCTTTTTTTTTCCTTTTTTTTTCTATACTGAATCGAGGCTCGTGAAAGAGCTGACAACCGCGAGGGAAAGACAGCACAGGGGGGCCACGAGGGAAAGACAAAGACAGCACATGGGGACCGCGAGGGAAAGACAAAGACAGCACATGGGGACCACGAGGGAAAGACAAAGACAGCACATGGGGACCACGAGGGAAAGACAAAGACAGCACAGGGGGACCACGAGGGAAAGACAAAGACAGCACATGGGGACCGCGAGGGAAAGACAAAGACAGCACATGGGGACCGCGAGGGAAAGACAAAGACAGCACATGGGGACCGCGAGGGAAAGACAAAGACAGCACAGGGGGACCGTGAGGGAAAGACAAAGACAGCACATGGGGACCGCGAGGGAAAGACAAAGACAGCACATGGGGACCACGAGGGAAAGACAAAGACAGCACATGGGGACCGCGAGGGAAAGACAAAGACAGCACATGGGGACCGCGAGGGAAAGACAAAGACAGCACATGGGGACCGCGAGGGAAAGACAAAGACAGCACATGGGGACCGCGAGGGAAAGACAAAGACAGCACATGGGGACCGCGAGGGAAAGACAAAGACAGCACATGGGGACCGCGAGGGAAAGACAAAGACAGCACATGGGGACCGCGAGGGAAAGACAAAGACAGCACATGGGGACCGCGAGGGGAAGACAAAGACAGCACATGGAGACCGCGAGGAAAAGACAAAGACAGCACATGGGGACCGCGAGGGAAAGACAAAGACCACATGGGGACCGCGAGGGTAAGACAAAGACAGCACATGGGGACCGCGAGGAAAAGACAAAGACAGCACATGGGGACCGCGAGGGAAAGACAAAGACAGCACATAGGGACCGCGAGGGGAAGACAAAGACAGCACATGGGGACCGCGAGGGAAAGACAAAGACAGCACATGGGGACCGCGAGGGAAAGACAAAGACAGCACATGGGGACCGTGAGGGAAAGACAAAGACAGCCAATGTCTTCATTATTGTTCAACACAGTTAACATGTATCTACTGATCATTGGATTAAGAAAAGTCTTTTTTGGTATTCATACCCTTCCAAATGTCTTCATTATTGTTTAACACAGTGAACATCTATCTACTGATCCTTTGTTTAAAAGTATTTTTTTGGTATTCATACCCTTCCAAATGTCTTCATTATCGTTTAACACAGTTAACATCTATTTCCTGATCCTTTGTTAAAAAGTCTTTTTTTGGTATTCATACCCTTCCAAATGTCTTCATTATTGTTTAACACAGTTAACATCTATCTTCTGATCCTTTGTTTAAAAGTATTTTTTTGGTATTCATACCCTTCCAAATGTCTTCATTATTGTTTAACACAGTGAACATCTATTTCCTGATCCTTTGTTAAAAAGTCTTTTTTGGTATTCATACCCTTCCAAATGGCTTCATTATCGTTTAACACAGTTAACATCTATTTCCTGATCCTTTGTTAAAAAGTCTTTTTTTGGTATTCATACCCTTCCAAATGTCTTCATTATTGTTTAACACAGTTAACATCTATCTTCTGATCCTTTGTTTAAAAGTATTTTTTTGGTATTCATACCCTTCCAAATGGCTTCATTATCGTCTAACACAGTTAACATCTATTTCCTGATCCTTTGTTAAAAAGTCTTTTTTGGTATTCATACCCTTCCAAATGGCTTCATTATCGTTTAACACAGTTAACATCTATTTCCTGATCCTTTGTTAAAAAGTCTTTTTTTGGTATTCATACCCTTCCAAATGTCTTCATTATTGTTTAACACAGTTAACATCTATCTTCTGATCCTTTGTTAAAAAGTCTTTTTTTGGTATTTATACCCTTCCAAATGTCTTCATTATTGTTTAACACAGTTAACATCTATCTTCTGATCCTTTGTTTAAAAGTATTTTTTTGGTATTCATACCCTTCCAAATGTCTTCATTATTGTTTAACACAGTGAACATCTATCTACTGATCCTTTGTTTAAAAGTATTTTTTTGGTATTCATACCCTTCCAAATGGCTTCATTATCGTTTAACACAGTTAACATCTATTTCCTGATCCTTTGTTAAAAAGTCTTTTTTTGGTATTCATACCCTTCCAAATGTCTTCATTATTGTTTAACACAGTTAACATCTATCTTCTGATCCTTTGTTAAAAAGTCTTTTTTGGTATTCATACCCTTCCAAATGGCTTCATTATTGTTTAACACAGTTAACATCTATCTACTGATCCTTTGTTAAAAAGTCTTTTTTTGGTATTCATACCCTTCCAAATGGCTTCATTATTGTTTAACAAAGTTAACATCTATCTACTGATCCTTTGTTAAAAAGTCTTTTTTTGGTATTTATACCCTAATGTCTTCATTATTGTTTAACACAGTTAACATCTATCTCCTGATCCTTTGTTAAAAAGACTTTTTTTTGGTATTCATACCCTTCCAAATGGCTTCATCATTGTTTAACAAAGTTAACATCTATCTACTGATCCTTTTATTTTAAAAAAGACTTTTTTTGGTATTTCTACCCTTCCAAATGGCTTCATTATTGTTTACACAGTTAACATCTATCTACTGATCCTTTGTTAAAAAGACTTTTTTTTTGGTATTTCTACCCTTCCAAATGGCTTCATTATTGTTTACACAGTTAACATCTATCTACTGATCCTTTGTTAAAAAGACTTTTTTTTTGGTATTTGTACCCGTTGAAATTTAAACATCTATTTACTGAGCCTTTATTTTAAAATATCTATATTGCATTTTACAGCAACCATGTTTGCAACCGTGGTGTTAATCACGAGGGCTTATTCTTGTGAATTATACACCATGGGACCATCCCAAAAAGGTCGGACAGAATGCCTGCATTTGATTGCCGACCCGACTATAAACTGAGGAATTGGTACGTCACAGGCAAAGTGTTCCATCACAAAGCGCCATCTCTCTGATGGACTCGAAAGCCGGGTATCCTGTCTGTTAGCACAAGTCGGTGGACGTTAGCGATCCCACGGTGTCCTTCGTCAAGAGTCGGCAAGTTATCGCCGGCGCCATTAACAAATTTAAAATCCAGCCTCAAATCGCATTCAGTCGAACGTCAGACGGTCAGACGTGCGCATCTGGTACGTGAAAGACTTCAGCAGAAACCATTTCCGGCTGACCAAACAAGAAGCTGAGAATAATTTTGACAGTTCAAGAAGAAGTAGACCATCCAAAGGTCTATTTTTCTGAATTACAGCATGGTTCATCACGTTGGTGTTTTCTTGTGAATCGATACCTAAGCGCCATCTTAAAGGTCCTGACATGTGAATTATACCCTGGTACCATCCTAAACAGTACAGCCAGCTTAACATCTGATACACAGGAAAATGCAGGACAATCATCAGAAAGTCCAATAGATACAACTTACTGCAAAACATACATTAACATCACAATATCAACATCAATTGTACAAAGCAACATAATAAACTAAATAATTCTCAATTCTCATAATCATGATCAATAAGCTAATTGAGAAAATAATTATTATTTGAGTGCAGCCTGAACTGCATCCAATGCTTCATTTCACATGGGAAACTATATTCCGTTTTTACCCGGCTCACACGAAGCGAAAGGCGGAGTTATGCAATTGGCAATTATGTCTGTCGATTAATTAATTAATTGTTATTGATGAATTGTCCGTCGATTAATGATTATGAACTCTGTCTGTTTGTCCGCAAACGTCAGTTTATGATTGAGGAACGACTTAATTTAAGTTGAATATTACATTTTGAACATGAATCGGAGAAGCAAACATGTGGTTTAACAGTCATTTGGCTCAGAATTTGTCCCGATCGCGCATGCGCAGAGAGAAGTGAGTTTTTTTTTCTACTCTGTCTGGAAGTCAAACGAAATTGAAAATCATTCCAAACAGGAAACTTACTGCTTTTAATGACGTCATGAAGGACACAAACAGGCGCAAATAACTCATGCAACATGTTAAATAAGGTGTTGTAAAAGACGCTGCATCAAAAGCGGTAAACTTCCTAATTTTTGTTTTTCTACAACCTTTAAAATCTTTATTTTATTTAAATTGAATTATACACTTGCACGATGCCGAACACAAATTGCCTTCTTGGCACTTTCAAAAAAAACCTTCCGTTTAGCAATACTTGGACAAACTATTACGTCATTTTACTTCATCTCGACCAATCAAATTTGCCGCTCGCTGACCCCGCCGATGTCCTTTTTTCTCAAGACTGTGTGGGGGAACATGTTCTATAGAACCACCTTAAGAGGCCATTTTTCCCCGCAGAGCAGGGGTTTTCCTTTTTCGGGCACCTTGGTCCCCTTTTTGAAGCAATGTTTTATGGCCGGATGCCCTTCTTGCCGCCAACCCTGTTAGTCGCCTCTTGTGACACACAGGGAATTACCAGTGAACTGGTACTCAATTTGCCGACGTCGGAAGGGTGACAGGCTGAGTCAACTCCCCTGGTGTTAATTCAGCGATCGACCGGAATTCGAATCCAGGATCCGAGGATCCCAAGCCGGCACCCTAACCGCTAAGCTGGGATTCTAACCCAGGATCCTCGGATCCCAAGCCGGCACCCTAACCGCTAAGCCAACACCAGGCTGGGTAACATGTTCTATGAACTCTGTTTTTAAAGCAACTCGTAAAATAAGCAAACGCACAAATAAATGTCATGGCGAGTGGAGGAGACCATGGTGGCACCTCAATGTGCCATCGCATTGATCGTCTGGACAGAACGCTACAATCCTATGGAGATAACCGGCTAAAGAAGAAGAGGACTAGAATATAAACAGAATTTTGTTACACTTGGAAATGTGTTTAGGATTATCTGACTAAACCCCGTGTTACATTATCCCACGCTCCTCCAAGCCACAGAAGGAGTGAGATCTGATCAAAGGTTGATGAAACACCATTATTCTCTCGACTTCCTGGAAAATATATAAGTAATGGGTGGCCAAATTGGCCCGTCATGTCGAGAGATGCCATCGATGGCCAGAATAATTCATGGCAGAGCTTAACAAATATGTACGTACACCCAGATTCCAGTTTACAATGGTACATTTCACTTCCTTAAACTGTGTACAAAGGCTTTGATGTTGGTATATATGTCCTTAGTGGATGTGGAGCATCAACGGATGCCCAGTCTGTGATGGCATAAGGTATTACCACGTGGATTGTTGTCAAGATCACCATAAAAGCCTACAATTGACAATACCAATAGGTACTTTTGACAGACAACAAATCAAACTTCAACCTTGACTTTTGGGATTTGTGTACTGCACATGAAAGAGGGCTCACTCCAGCCAGAAGAGTATTGGGTCATGTGACAACAATGGTGGAGCCTTTTCTCCACAGTGATCCACGCTTGTGCATACGTAGGCCTACATCACATGCCGCACAATCGCTCACATTCACAGACATCATAGAACATTTCCATGAATTCAAAGAATGATTTTAGATGAGGTGACAAAGATCGAACCTGGTGTAGAGCATGGTGAGCTAAGTGCTCATAAGAAAAGTCTCCTGAAGCAGGCCTCACATTTTCTCCCCAGGATGTCTGATAAATTATTGTTAATAATTCATCATCCGGCGATGGAAGTTTGCATTAGTTGTTATACCTTGTGGAAGAATAGCCCTGGTGCTACAGGGCCATCAAGAAACGCACTTTTAAAGGACGATTCCTACTAATGCCTCCAGCAGCTAGGAACTAATGTCTCCCTTGAAATTCTCACAAGCCCCATAGGTAGGCCATACCTGTGGGGTTTTTTTCTCCTTAACGAGATGCCCCATTGAGCGTGGAACTGACATGTTCCACCATTGGATTGTCAGCATGAACCATTGTCAGCACAAGCTCATTACTGGGCCTTGCGACGGATATCTACGTGAACTGCACTTTGATGGCTGTGATGGTTATCCGCAGAACTGGCGGTTCTGGCAGTGGCCAGCAATATGGTGTCTCCAATTTTAAAAACTACAGTAATAATAGTGGAAAAAGACTTGAACAGAGTATCAATCAGCGCAGGCCTCGATCACTCAGTGCAGGCCTCGCCAAGACGAGCACCGGAACCTTCTCAAGAAGGACGGAGGTGAAGCCGCAGAACTGGCGGTTTTGGCAGTGGCCAGCACTATGGTGTCTCCAATTTTAAAAACTATAGTAATAATAGTGGAAAAAAAACTTGAACAGAGTATCAATCAGCGCAGGCCTCGATCACTCAGCGCAGGCCTCGCCAAGACGAGCACCGGAACCTTCTCAAGAAGGATGGAGGTGAAGCCACAGAACTGGCGGTTCTGGCAGTGGCCAGCACTATGGTGTCTCCAATTTTAAAAACTACAGTAATAATAGTGGAAAAAGACTTGAACAGAGTATCAATCAGCGCAGGCCTCGATCACTGAGCGCAGGCCTCGCCAAGACGAGCACCGGAACCTTCTCAAGGAGGATGGAGGTGAAGCCAGGAATGGAGCGGGTTAAAGTGGTTTGATAGTGGAGTGGGTGTTTATGGTGCTGTGCTGTCTGCGCTTAAATTAGATTCTGTTATTCAAATGGAAGTTCAGCAGCAAATTTTAAGCAGAACTGATTCCCAAAATTGCTTCATCATGTGCAATCGGTGCTTCATTATGAGCAATAAGGGACCGCAGATACATGATACATAAGGGACCCATGATACATTCATGGTGAAGGCAGGGTTGGGGAAAACTAGGGTGGTTGTAAATTTGGAAAGATGAAAATGAAGGGAAGTGAAGGAGAAGGCAAAGGAGGTGAATGTAGAGACTTGTAAGTTAAGGAAGATGAGGTGGAGATTAACGCTAGCGGGGTAGAGGAAGTGGGATATATTGAGAACATTGGGTGGAGGTGGTGTTGTGAAAATGTTCACGTTTGCATACTTAGTACAGTATGTAGACAACATCTAACAGCTACTAAATTAATTTGTTTGGGTGCAGGACTTGGCCTCTTCTTCATATTCTTCTTTCATATGCAGCACAGGACTGCAGGTAGCATCATTGGCTGAGGGTGCGGCCGTGCCGCTGATACAGGGCCCCTATTACCAGTACACTGGTACTCATTTAGCCAACCTCGGAAGGATGACAGGCTGAGTCAACCTCACCTGCGGCCGACCAGAATTCAACCTAAAAGGCCAGCCACCCAAGCAGTTAGGCCAACACTAGACCTCAGCACTTGGCTGCAGTTGCAACATCTCTGGGAGTGCGGCTGTGCCTCTGATACAGCAACCTTTGTAGGTTAGAACAGGATTTTGTAATTTGTTCAAGGTATGGGCAATAGCTCTCGTACTCTTAACGAAGGACACCGTGGGATCTTTAACGTCCACCAACAACCAGCGATAGCTGATAGGGCAGGGGTCAGGAACCTTTTTGACTGGGAGAGCCATAAAAGCCAAATATCTAAATATATTTCATTGAGAGCCATATAGTATTTTTAACGTATAATAAATTAAATATGTCTTACTTTTAATGCGACTTCTGGTGCTGCATGGTTTTGCTGATGGCCTTGTAGTCTGGTTCATACGTGGTGAGGTTGAGCTTCATGCAGGCATTGAGGCTTCCATCAGTTAAACGTGAGCGTAGGTTGGTCTTAATGTTCCTCATATGCGAGAATGACTGCTCACATGCATATGTAGAGCCAAACATGGTCAATACGGCAATACTCACACGCTGCATTGTGTGGTATGTCACAGGAAGCTCGTTCCAAGTTTTAAGAATCAGCTGGTCTTCAGGTTGAAGATTTTTCATTTCTGTCCACTTGTGTTCCCTCGCCAGCTCTGCTCGCTGTCGCGCAAGACTTTCCAACTCTCCATTAAGTGACTTGAACTTACTCATCCACATGTCTGATGCCTTCAGGTCAGCAACTTCCAGCTCAAAGTCTCCGATAGAGACCCCGGGGATGCATGTAAGGTCGATTTTGTCCACTGCACACTCATGTGGATGAGTGATGAACTTGAAAAGACCAGTGCGCGCACGAAATTCTCCAAAACGTGCTTTGAATGACTGCAGGAGATTGGACGTAAAGCCAGCCAGCTGCTGGAGATCCAGATGTTGAGTGGAGTCACTTGCTAAGCATGCATCTCTAAATTGTTGCAGTCTTTCAAAGTGCAGAAGACGACCTGTTTCAATGTCCCTGAGAAAGACTTCCAGCTTGCTTTCAAATGCAAACACTGCTTGTTGAAGGGATGAGATTGTATTTCCAATACCTTGCATTTTCACATTGAGCTGGTTCAGATGGCCAGTTATGTCCACGAGATAGTGAAACTGCAGGAGCCAGTCAGTGTTGTCTAGCTCAGGATGCTTGACGCCTTTCATTTCAAGAAAAGTCCGGATTTCACTCAGGCAAGCTGCAAAACGGCTGAGCACCTTCCCCCTTGACAACCAACGCACGTTGCTGTGTAAAAGCAGACCGGGATAATGATTCCCAACTTCTTCTAACAGAGCTTTAAACTGGCGATCATTTAAAGCTCGGGCAACAATAAAGTTGACCACTCGAATGACCAGCGACATCACCTCACCAAGCTCCTGGCCACACGTCTGAGCGCAAAGCGCCTCCTGGTGCAGGATGCAATGAAAACTTAGGATGGCTCTCTTTTCATGTTCACGGAGAAGCGCTACAAATCCTTTGTTCTTCCCCAACATCCAGGGTGCACCATCAGTACAGACAGAAATAAGTTTATCCATCGGTAGTTTTTTTTCTTTCGCAAACTCCATGAAAGACGTGAATAAATCCTCTCCTCTTGTTGTCCCTTTCATTGGCAAAACAGCCAAGCTTTCCTCACGCAGTGTGTCACCTGCAGCATACCTGGCAATTATACTGCACTGAGATAGATGGCTAACGTCTGTTGACTCATCTAACGCGAGAGAAAAGTATGTCCCGGCGTTTATGTCCTTAATTTGTGTTTCCTCGACTTGATTTGCCATCATGATGCTACGATCGTGCACAGTTCTTGCTGACAGGGGCATGTCTTTTATTCGTTTGATTATCTTGTCTTTATTTGGGAAGTCATCAAACAGTTCATTGGCCACATCAAGCATGAATGTTTTGGCATACTCGCCATCTGTGAATGGCTTTCCATTCCTTACTATTGCCAAAGCACCCGCAAAGCTAGCGGAATTCCCGTCACCTTGCTTGGTCCACACACGTAGTTGCTGCTGACTCGTCTGCACTCTCCGCTGTAGCTCCTCGCATGCCCTTTTCCTGCAGTCCCCCGCTGGATATTTTGATGCAAATGAAGCATGGTACGTATCGAAGTGCCGCTTTATATTTGACCGTTTCATCGATGCAATTTTATCATTGCATATTAGACATACCGCAGATCCTGCTCTCTTACCAAATGCAAATTCCTCTGTCCACGCAGCCTGGAATGCACGGTAATCATCGTCTTTTTTTCTTTTCGCCATCTTTTCCGTTACAAGGGTTGAAGCGGATAAACTAGTTGGCTATCTGATAAAATTGATTTCTTCACCTTTACAATGACGCGGACATGCTCGCGAGCCATTGGTTCCCGACCCGACCCACGGGTGACCCGTGACCCGTGAAATTTATCTTCAAAACTAATTTCTGTTTACTTTAAAATGACACTATTATTAAGAAATATCACAAGTATTTTAAAATCAGTTCCAAACTGATTTTTTTTTTTAATTTTTTTTTTTTTCAACTCAAAATTGTCTGGGAGCCATATGCCGTCACCGGAAGAGCCATATATGGCTCGCGAGCCATAGGTTCCCGACCGCTGTGATAGGGGAATGGTTCTCCGGCTTAGCATCCATCCGATGGACGGTGCGCACATTTATGCATTGGCCTGTGAGAGAGCAGAGGGGAGTTGGACCAGAGGAGAGGTGGCATGAAACAGATAGGCCGTAGATTTGTCTGCAATGGTTAGAGCAACAGGCCTCATGCTGCGGCATCATTGCTTACAATTAATACATGCACGATTGTCATCGTTTTGTCATATAATCGTTTTATATTTGTAACGAAGGTTAAGAAAAAGAGTAGAGAAATGTGAATTAGGTTGACTAGCAACAGTACCCGCCCTATGGGCGGGGCTTCAATTGGGAGGCCCAAAGGAAAAGGCAAAATATCAGAAATTGAAGGCTTTTTTTATTTTAAACGATTTATATAAACATCCGTTAAATAATATCACATGAAAATCATCAAAATCTAAACAGTATTTGTAGAATTTCAATAAAAGCCACATCACTGTTCATATTGGTAAATATTATTCCATCATGTTTGGAAAAACTGCAAATTGGAAAAATTGGAAAATTGGGGAAAAAATTGGAAAAACAATATAGCCATTTTACTCCAGGGGGTCCCAGGATTACCCACCAAAAAATTCGTTGCGATCGGTTCAGCCGTTTTTGCGGTACCTGGGAACAGACAGACAGACAGACAGACATTTGGTGAATTATAGTAAGATAATTGCAATGAAAAAACAAAATGTAGCTCACAACTCACTGTAGAAATGATGTGCGTGTGAATTTCTACTCACGTGTGGTCATAGGTGGTTAGATTGAAGTGTCTCACGCGAAGGCCAGTCCATGAAAGGTAAAATGTTTAATCACCGTTCAATGCTCGAGCTGCAAGGCCGTCGCCAACACTCCCAATCTCCCAAATTAAAAAAACCTCTCCTTAGAGTGTCTGTCATGCCAGGACTCCTGCTTTGCTTGGACCTTGCGAACCTTTGCATACTCATCCGGCTGTGACAGGTGCAGGTGGGTCCTCAACTTCCCTCCCAGCAAAAGCTCCGGTGGTGACCTCCCAGTGGTCTAGTGGAGTGTTACGCGGTATTTGAAGAGGAATCGGGCCACTCTCGACTCGACGCTACCCTGATTGAGCTTTGGCATAGATGCTTCCTGGCAATCCTCCGTCTCCGTTACGCTCGATTGACATGGCGAAACGGGAGTAAAGGTGGATGTTCCATCGAGATGCAGCCAATGCTCCCCAGAAGCTGGTCGAAGGTCTCGGTGGGAAACCCCGTCATGAAATGTTGATTTTCAGGAGACGAAAATACTAATGCATCGGGGGGACCAGAGCGGTCATTATACAAAATATAATATTCCACCTGCAAAAAGTGATCTAAAACGGCAGAAGGAAAAAATTAACACCAGGATGGAGAAAAGTTTGTCAGGTTGGCGTGTACAGCGAGTGGATGGTGAAGTAGCACTCTGCTAATATTCCCAAGGGAAACCAAAGAACAGTGAGGTACAGTATTCACTCACTTCACGTTATCGCACCTTTTAGTTCAAAACCCTCGAGGAATGGAGGGAGGATACACCAAACCCTGTTCTTCTTCCTCATGCTTCCTCCTGGTGTACTGAGACTTGATTGGTTGTTCCTGGTTTTAAACCAGTACCCCACTAACCCACTCTCCACTAACTATAAACCACATTTAGAGGCCATTTTTCCCCAAAGAGCAGGGGTTGGCCTTTTTCAGGCACCATGGTCCCCTTTTTTGAAGCAATGTTTTATGGCCGGATGCCCCTCCTGCCGCCAACCCTGTTAGTCACCTCTTGTGACACACAGGGAATTACCAGTGAACTGGTACTCAATTTGCCGACCTCGGAAGGATGACAGGCTGAGTCAACCCCACTGGTGCTCATTCAGCGATCAACCTGATCAGCCTGGTGTTGGCTTTGCGGTTAGGGTTCCGGCTTGGCATCCTTGGATCCTGGGTTCGAATCCCAGTCAATCTTTGAATTAACACCAGGGAGGTTGACTCAGCCTGTCATCCTTCCGAGGTCGGCAAATTGAGTCCCAGCTTGCTGGGATGAATGATCACGGTGTGTACCCCAGTTTAGAATAGGTACACCGTATCCCTGCGCATCGTAAGAGGCGACCAAGGGTTGGCGTCAGGAAGGGCATCCGGCCATAAAAACATTGCCTCAAACAGGGAACCATGATTGTCATGGGGCCCGCAAGGCTAACCCCCGCTCTAGCAGGGAAAAATGGCCTTAAGACGATCATTCATTCATTTCATTCAACCGGGATTCGAACCCAGGATCCGAGGATCCCAAGCAGCCACCCTAACCGCTAAACCAACACCAGGCTTGCTAAGAGCTCTATATTCCACAGAATCCAGAAGAGGTAGATGTGTAAGAGTAAGATGTATGATGATGCCTCAGAATGGATGGAGACACACTTGTTTCGAGTCTATAAGAAGGAACAAAAATTACACTCAATCGTGTTACCTTGCAAAGTTGAGAAAACTAGCTGCTTGACTACAACCGCTTACTCTCCCCTAACCGAATGCCCCATTAACCGAACGTTTGGTAAGAGCGCGTCAGTATGTGAGGGACAAGCTTGGTGAATTGATTCTGCCTGCACCACCTGTTCATGTAGAAAACGATGCATGTAAAACTAGAAGTTACTACATCACCATGGGTCAGAATCTGTCATTGTTGTTGGACGCTGGTATGGATCCTTGGCAGAGCAAACATATCCTCAGGAAAGTAGAGGCTGGACCGGGTAGGTCGAAGCCTTGGAGGTCGTGGGTAGCTGTGTGATTGGCCTTTGAGGGACAAGATGTGCAGCT
>NC_136262.1:149548971-149583971 GCF_964187855.1 Myxine glutinosa
CACTACAGCATCAAGTCCATCATACACTGCTTCACTGGAAGTTGGAGATGCTACTACCTCTACTGCTCACTACAGCATCAAGTCCATCATACACTGCTTCACTGGAAGTTGGAGATGCTACTACCTCTACTGTTCACTACAACATCAAGTTCATCATACACTGCTTCACTGGATGTTGGAGATGCTACTACCTCTACTGCTCACTACAGCATCAAGTCCATCATACACTGCTTCACTGGACGTTGGAGATGCTACTGCCTCTACTGTTGATTGTACCAAGTCGATTATCACGTGTTCGATAAACGTTCTCACAAACTGCGACTGCTACCCTGGCTTCGCAATTTGGAGATTGTGCTGACTCATTTCCGTGAACTGGTTCTGTGTATTTGTTTCGTTAAGAATAGGCTTAAGATCATCTGAGTAATTTTGTTAAAATGTGTAAATTTAAAATAAAGTGTTGGTTTCCTATTCCCAACATAGAATCTTATTTCCTAGTACAGTATTTGGTTAAAAAAAGAAGAAGAAAAAAAGAAGCCTTTTGCCACCACTCGGAATTTAGGTCACAACCGCTTGCTTGATTCGGGTGTGTTCATCCACCTGTGACCTGTTGGTGATTGTGACCACAGAGCATGCAACAATATCAAAAGTAGTGGACAAGGATGTGAATGGTGAGAGTGGCTCGTGAGGGTGAATGGTGATTGGTGAGATTGAATATTAAGAGCAAATGGTCAGTGGCTTGTGAAGGCGGCTGGTGAGAGTTGATGGTGAGGGTGTATGGTGAGAGTGAATGGTGAGATGGAATATCGAGAGCAAATGGTCAGTGGCTTGTGAGGGGGGGGGGGGGGGGGGTGAGAGTAAATGGTGAGGGTGAATGGTGAGAGTAAATGGTGAGGGTGAATGGTGAGAGTAAATGGTGAGGGTGTATGGTGAGAGTAAATGGTGAGGGTGAATGGTGAGATGGAATATCGAGAGCAAATGGTCAGTGGCTTGTGAGGGGGGGGGGGGGGGGGTGAGAGTTAATGGTGAGGGTGAATGGTGAGAGTAAATGGTGAGGGTGAATGGTGAGAGTGAATGGTGAGAGTAAATGATTAGAGTAAATGGTGAGAGTGAATGGTGAGAGTAAATGATGAGAGTAAATGGTGAGAGTAAATGGTGAGGGTGAATGGTGAGAGTAAATGGTGAGGGTGTATGGTGAGATGGAATATCGAGAGCAAATGGTCAGTGGCTTGTGAGGGGGGGGGGGGGGGGGGGGGGGGTGAGAGTTAATGGTGAGGGTGAATGGTGAGAGTAAATGGTGAGGGTGAATGGTGAGAGTAAATGATGAGAGTAAATGGTGAGAGTGAATGGTGAGAGTAAATGATGAGAGTAAATGGTGAGAGTAAATGGCGAGAGTAAATGGTGAGAGTAAATGGTGAGGGTGAATGGTGAGAGTAAATGGTGAGGGTGAATGGTGAGAGTAAATGGTGAGAGTAAATGGTGAGAGTAAATGGTGAGGATGAATGGTGAGAGTAAATGGTGAGGGTGAATGGTGAGAGTAAATGGTGAGAGTAAATGGTGAGGATGAATGGTGAGAGTAAATGGTGAGAGTAAATGGTGAGGATGAATGGTGAGAGTAAATGGTGAGAGTAAATGGTGAGGATGAATGGTGAGAGTAAATGGTGAGAGTAAATGGTGAGAGTAAATGGTGAGAGTAAATGGTGAGGGTGAATGGTGAGGGTGAATGGTGAGAGTAAATGGTGAGGGTGAATGGTGAGAGTAAATGGTGAGAGTAAATGGTGAGAGTAAATGGTGAGGATGAATGGTGAGAGTAAATGGTGAGAGTGAATGGTGAGAGTAAATGGTGAGCGTAAATGGTGAGGGTGAATGGTGAGAGTAAATGGTGAGGGTGAATGGTGAGAGTAAATGTTGAGGGTGAATGGTGAGAGTAAATGGTGAGGGTGAATGGTGAGAGTAAATGGTGAGAGTAAATGGTGAGGGTGAATGGTGAGGGTGAATGGTGAGAGTAAATGTTGAGGGTGAATGGTGAGGGTGAATGGTGAGAGTAAATGGTGAGAATAAATGTTGAGGGTGAATGGTGAGAGTAAATTGGTAGGGTGAATGGTGAGCGTGAACGGTGAGAGTAAATGGTGGGGGGTGAATGGTGAGAGTAAATTGGTAGGGTGAATGGTGAGCGTGAACGGTGAGAGTAAATGGTGGGGGGTGAATGGTGAGAGTAAATGGTGAGGGTGAATGGTGGCGGTGAATGGTGAGAGTAAATGGTGAGGGTGAATGGTGAGAGTAAATGATGAGGGTGAATGGTGGGAGTAAATGGTGAGAGTAAATGGTGAGAGTAAATGGTGAGGATGAATGGTGAGAGTAAATGGTGAGAGTAAATGGTGAGAGTAAATGGTGAGAGTAAATGGTGAGGGTGAATGGTGAGAGTGAATGGTGAGAGTAAATGATTAGAGTAAATGGTGAGAGTGAATGGTGAGAGTAAATGATGAGAGTAAATGGTGAGAGTAAATGGTGAGGGTGAATGGTGAGAGTAAATGGTGAGGGTGTATGGTGAGAGTAAATGGTGAGGGTGAATGGTGAGATGGAATATCGAGAGCAAATGGTCAGTGGCTTGTGAGGGGGGGGGGGGGGGGTGAGAGTTAATGGTGAGGGTGAATGGTGAGAGTAAATGGTGAGGGTGAATGGTGAGAGTAAATGATGAGAGTAAATGGTGAGAGTGAATGGTGAGAGTAAATGATGAGAGTAAATGGTGAGAGTAAATGGCGAGAGTAAATGGTGAGAGTAAATGGTGAGGGTGAATGGTGAGAGTAAATGGTGAGGGTGAATGGTGAGAGTAAATGGTGAGAGTAAATGGTGAGAGTAAATGGTGAGGATGAATGGTGAGAGTAAATGGTGAGGGTGAATGGTGAGTAAATGGTGAGAGTAAATGGTGAGGATGAATGGTGAGAGTAAATGGTGAGAGTAAATGGTGAGGATGAATGGTGAGAGTAAATGGTGAGAGTAAATGGTGAGGATGAATGGTGAGAGTAAATGGTGAGAGTAAATGGTGAGAGTAAATGGTGAGAGTAAATGGTGAGGGTGAATGGTGAGGGTGAATGGTGAGAGTAAATGGTGAGGGTGAATGGTGAGAGTAAATGGTGAGAGTAAATGGTGAGGATGAATGGTGAGAGTAAATGGTGAGAGTGAATGGTGAGAGTAAATGGTGAGCGTAAATGGTGAGGGTGAATGGTGAGAGTAAATGGTGAGGGTGAATGGTGAGAGTAAATGTTGAGGGTGAATGGTGAGAGTAAATGGTGAGGGTGAATGGTGAGAGTAAATGGTGAGAGTAAATGGTGAGGGTGAATGGTGAGGGTGAATGGTGAGAGTAAATGTTGAGGGTGAATGGTGAGGGTGAATGGTGAGAGTAAATGGTGAGAATAAATGGTGAGGGTGAATGGTGAGAGTAAATTGGTAGGGTGAATGGTGAGCGTGAACGGTGAGAGTAAATGGTGGGGGGTGAATGGTGAGAGTAAATTGGTAGGGTGAATGGTGAGCGTGAACGGTGAGAGTAAATGGTGGGGGGTGAATGGTGAGAGTAAATGGTGAGGGTGAATGGTGGCGGTGAATGGTGAGAGTAAATGGTGAGGGTGAATGGTGAGAGTAAATGATGAGGGTGAATGGTGGGAGTAAATGGTGAGAGTAAATGGTGAGAGTAAATGGTGAGGATGAATGGTGAGAGTAAATGGTGAGAGTAAATGGTGAGAGTAAATGGTGAGAGTAAATGGTGAGGGTGAATGGTGAGAGTAAATGGTGAGAGTAAATGGTGAGGATGAATGGTGAGAGTAAATGGTGAGAGTAAATGGTGAGAGTAAATGGTGAGAGTAAATGGTGAGGGTGAATGGTGAGGGTGAATGGTGAGAGTAAATGGTGAGGGTGAATGGTGAGAGTAAATGGAGAGAGTAAATGGTGAGAGTAAATGGTGAGGATGAATGGTGAGAGTAAATGGTGAGAGTGAATGGTGAGAGTAAATGGTGAGCGTAAATGGTGAGGGTGAATGGTGAGAGTAAATGGTGAAGGTGAATGGTGAGAGTAAATGTTGAGGGTGAATGGTGAGAGTAAATGGTGAGGGTGAATGGTGAGAGTAAATGGTGAGAGTAAATGGTGAGGGTGAATGGTGAGGGTGAATGGTGAGAGTAAATGTTGAGGGTGAATGGTGAGGGTGAATGGTGAGAGTAAATGGTGAGAATAAATGGTGAGGGTGAATGGTGAGAGTAAATGGTTTGGGTGAATGGTGAGAGTAAATGGTGAGGGTGAATGGTGAGAGTAAATGGTGGGGGTGAATGGTGAGAGTAAATGGTGAGGGTGAATGGTGAGAGTAAAAGGTGTGGGTGAATGGTGAGAGTAAATGGTGAGGGTGAATGGTGAGAGTAAAAAGTGGGGGTGAATGGTGAGAGTAAATGTTGAGGGTGAATGGTGAGATGGAATATCGAGAGCGAATCGTCAGTGACTTGTGAGAGGTAAAGGTGAAAGTGAACATTGAGACTGGTTGGTGTGTTATTTGTGGAGTGAGGTCGAGGAGGGAGGTCGTTTGTGGACTAACTGGAGCAGACAAGAGAAGTAAGTGTTCATTTCCTCGGCTGTAAGTAGTCCGAACAAGAGCACCAACAGAAAAGAGCAGCAATGATTGTCATGAGTGAATCAAACGGGTAAGTGCAAAGTGCTCACCTTTAAAAATGCGATTTTGAAAGAAAAAAAATAAGGAAGGTACGAATACACAGTTCCACCTTGCATGAAGGATAAAATGAATTGAAATTCTGCGCAAGTCCTGAGATTTCACTAATAGGCGTCCAATATGAAATAGTGCGCTCTAAAAGCGGATATGTTGGAGAACTCCGTGGCATGGCGTTTTGGCTATTTGATTAGCAAAGTTACTGCAATCCGTTTCGACTAAATTTATATCCTTTAACCCTTGAGATCTTGCTCACCGAGCCTTAAAATCCATCAAAATGAGTTTATATTCACAAGTAACATGAAATTATGGGGAATAAAAATTCACTCCTTTTTAAAATATAAATGCAATATCTTCTCTCTTTGGAAATAAAGGAAATCTCCGCACAATGTAAGGGAACTGCGTACAGCAAAAGTAGATAACGATCATGTTATCTTTAAAAACAGAACATTGGTGCATTTTCAGGAAGATCTAGCTGGCAATGTGGACATCCTCGTTTGATGGACATGGCAGGAGTATTTCTATAATGATATAAGGCAGTGTGCGTGCGTGTGTGAACTCCGAAACTCCAAAACCATGAAACCTAGCGGCCCCAAAATTGCATGCATACTAAGGGAACTCCACGGGTTTGCATGAATGAAAACTGGGTATTTGGGTGTTAAAACACACAAAAAAAAACCCCCAAAAATGCTCATACCAAAATGGCGGTCCGCATCTTGGTCAGCCGACTGGCACATCGTTGGGTTCTTCGTCCACCATTTTGTTTCGGCCTATTCAAATGTGCTTTGCCTTGGAAACACGATCTACTGTCATGAAATAATTAAAGCGTATAATCAATATGCAGTACTTAAATCATATAATCCTGTTCACTTAATGAGTATTGAAATGTCGAGCGAAATCTGACAATATTTAACACATTTGCGATTTATATAACTAAGTGTATATATGCGGGCTCTAAGTTCGAGCCCGCCCAGTGCTGATATGCGAGCTCTTAATAAAGACTCTTGTTTGTATCCACACGTTGTGGCCTACCTCTCTGGCAATCGAGTCGTGTGTGCACAGCACCACACTGGTGACCCCGATTGGTTCAGCCGTTGCTGACCCCCGAAAGCGCCATGGCTACCAACGCCGTCGCAATCAAACTCCCGGAGTTTTGGGAAGTGCAAGCCGACGTTTGGTTTGTGCAAGCCGAAGCTCAGTTCCAACTCCGGGGCATCACGGCGGATGAGACCCGGTACTACCACGTGGTCGCCGCCCTCGGGCCCGGCACTGCCGCCCGCGTCGTGTCCATCCTTCGGCGCCCGCCGGGCGACCACAAGTACGAGGCGCTCAAACGTCTCCTCCTCACCATGTTCGGGCTCATGGAGGTCGAACGTGCCGACCGCCTCCTGGACCTTCCCGCCCTCGGCAACACACAACCATCCGTCCGGATGGATTTCATGCTGTCCCTGCTTGGAGACCAGCACCCGGATTTCTTGTTCCGCGCACTTTTCCTCCGCCAGCTACCGATACAGGTGCGCCTCGCGCTGGCCGGTTCCAAAATCACGGAACCCCGCGCCCTGGCCGGAGAGGACGACAAGTTTTTCGCGGCCTGCGACACACGGTCGATGTACGGTGCTGCCGTAGTGGATCCCGGTGCAGAGGCTACAGCGCCCTCGGCTTCCCTCGTGGCCGCTGCTGCGCCCCGCCCACTACCGCTGCCACCACCACCACCGCCGCCGGCACAGCTGACGCGGCCGCCACTGCCGCAAACCTGGTGCTACTACCATGCCAGGTTCGGCCGCAAGGCTAAAACGTGCCGCCCGCCGTGTTCTTTTGACGGGTCGGGAAACGACCGGGCCGGCGCTCACTTGTGGCCCTGAGCGTCGGCCATTCCGGCAGCCTCCTGTTCATCACGGACACCTTGTCCAGGCGCCTTTTTCTTTGCGACACGGGAGCGCAGGTAAGCGTCCGCCCTGTCTCCGCGTCCGACAAGCAAGCCGTGGGCCAGGGCCCCGCTTTGCTTGACGCCAACGGTACACCCATCCGCACATTCGGGAAGCGTTGCCTCTCACTGCGGTTCGGAGGGCAGCGCTTTCAATGGTCGTTCGTCACCGCCAGCATGCCAATGGCCCTGCTCGGCACGGACTTCCTATGTGCACATGGGCTGTTGGTCGACCTTAAGCGCAGACGTCTCGTCCAGGCCGAAACCTTCAGCTCGCTCGCTTGTTCGCTGAGCGGCTCGTTGAGCAGCTCGCTGAGCGGCTCACCGAGCGGCTTGCCAAGCGGCTTGCTGAAAGGTTCCGTCCCGTCGAGGTTAGTCTGCACGCTTCCGGCAGCGGACGAGTTTAACCGCCTCCTCGCCAGTTTCCCGGCCCTCAAGCGGGCCACCCTCTCAGCGGTGGCCGTCCAACACGCGGTGGAGCACCATATCCCCACGGTCGGGCCGCCGGTCTACGCCCGGGCACGCCGACTCGACCCCACGAAGCTCGCCGTGGCGAAAGCGGAGTTCGCCACGCTGGAACGGCTGGGTATCGTACGGCGCTCCAACAGCGCTTGGGCCTCTCCTCTGCACATTATGCTGAAGCCCAGCGGCGGATGGCGGCCGTGCGGTGACTACCGCCGGCTCAATGATGCCACCACCCCCGACCGCTACCCGGTCCCGCAAATCCAGGACTTTTCCACCCTGTTGGCAAACACGATCGTGTTCTCCAAGGTGGACCTCATCCGGGGCTACCACCAGGTCCCAGTACAACCGGACGATGTCCCAAAGACGGCCGTCATCACCCCTTTCGGCCTCTTTGAGTTCCTGCGGATGCCTTTCGGGTTGAAGAATGCGGCCCAGGCGTTCCAACGGCACATGGACAGCGTCTTGCGCGACTTACCTTTCATCTATGTCTACCTGGACGACATCCTAGTCGCGAGCGCGTCCCGGGAGGAGCACCTGCTCCACCTCCGCACGCTTTTCGAACGACTGGGCCAGCATGGCCTGATCATCAACCCCGCAAAGTGCCGTTTCGGCGTCGCCGCCATCGACATTTTAGGGCACCGCATCACCAGGCACGGGGCCGTCCCTTTACCGGCCAAGGTGGAGGCGGTCATGGGTTTCCCGCACCCCCGCACGATCAAGGGGCTCCAGGTGTTCCTGGGCATGGTAAATTTTTACCACCGCTTCGTGCCCCACGTCGCCCAGCTCCTCCGCCCCCTGCACGAGGCCCTCCGGGGCAAGCCGGGCAAAGGTGACATCGCCTGGTCGGAGCGGATGGCCGCGGCGTTTACGGGCGCAAAGCTGGCCCTGGCCAACGCCACCATGCTGGCGCACCCGGCGCCCGATGCACCGATCGCCCTCACCACCGACGCGTCGGACCACGTGGTGGGCACGGTACACGAGCAGTGGGTGCGTGGTGCTTGGCAGCCCCTGGCGTTTTTTAGCCGGCAGCTTCGCCCGCATGAACGCCGCTACAGCACCTTCGACCGCGAGCTGCTCGGGCTCCACCTGGCGGTCCGACACTTCCGCCATCTGCTTGAGGGCCGCCCGTTCACGGCTTTCGTTGATCACAAGCCCCTTGTGTTCGCGATGGCCAAGGTCGCTGAGCCATGGTCGGCCCGGCAGCAACGTCACCTCATTGCCGTGTCCGAGTACACGACAGACATCCGTCACGTCGCGGGTAAAGACAACCCGGTGGCTGATTGGCTTTCCCGGTCCGTCGCGCACAGCGGTCCACCTCGGGATCGACTATGCCCGGATGGCGGAGGACCAGACCGCTGACCCTGGCGTCCAGGCCTTGCGGACCGCCGTCACAGGCCTCCACGTCACTGAGGTGCCGTTCGACGTCGCGAGCGCGGCCCTCCTGTGCGACATCTCCACCGGCCACCCTCGCCCCATCGTGCCCGCTGGCTCGCAGCGCCGGGTTTTTTGACGCCATCCACGGCCTGTCACACCCGGGCACGAAGGCCTCCCAGAAGCTCGTCGCAGCGAAATTCGTCTGGCATGGCCTCAGGAAGGACGTCCGCGACTGGGCCAGGACGTGCCTCGCGTGCCAGCGTGCAAAGGTCCACCGCCACACCCGGGCCCCGTTGGTCCCGTTTACGGTGCCCGAGCGTCGGTGGTGGGACCTCTGCCCCCCACGTGGGGGTTCACCCACCTCCTCACCATGGTGGACCGCACCACCCGGTGGCCGGAGGCCGTGCCCTTGGCGGCGATGACTGCGGCTGACATCGCACACGCTTTCATCGCCACGTGGGTTGCCGGGTTTGGTGCCCCCTCGGACATCTCGTCCGATCGCGGCCCCCAGTTCAACTCGGAGCTCTGGGGCGCGGTGGCGCAAGGGCTCGGCATCAAACTGCACCGCACCACGGCCTACCACCCCCAGGCAAATGGCCTGTGCGAGCGCTTTCATCGCACCATGATAGCCACACTCCGGGCCAGCCTCCACAACGGCAAATGGGCCGACAGGCTCCCCGGGTCCTGCTGGGCCTCAGGACGGCGCCCAAGGACGACCTGCGTGCATCCTTGGTGGAGCTGGTCTTCGGACAGCCGCTGCGGGTGCCAGGCGAGTTTATCCCCGACTCCACGGCTCCTTGGTCCGTGGCGCAACAACGCTCCACCCTGCAGGAGGCCGCCAGGAGGTTCGCCCCGGTGCCCATGGCACACCACGGTTGCCCGCCCTCCAACATCGCCCCGGAGCTTCGCACGGCGGAGTACGTTTTCATCCGACATGACGCCCACCTGGCACCGCTGCGGCCCCCGTACGATGGGCCTTTCCGCGTGCTGGAGACCGGGGACAAACATTTCACCGTGGACATCGGCGGTGCCCAGGATCGTATCTCCGTGGACCGCCTCAAGCCGGCCCACCTCGATCTGGACAACCCCCCACAAGCAGCTCTGCCTCCACGTCGAGGCCACCCCCCCGGCGGTCAGACCCCCGGCACCCCCAAGCCCCGCCGTCCCGCTACCCCCCAGCCCTGCACGCATCGCCAGGGGGCGTTTTGGCCGGGTCATCCGGCTTCCCCGCAAGCTCACCCTTCAGGTGCGCGGGAATTCTGGGGGGGGGCGCGTGTGGCGGGCACAAGGGGTAATAATTCCACGCACCAGTGGGTGGCGCGAGCGTCCAGGCGGGGAACTGAAATGCATGCCCCGCCTTTCGGCCGATCGGCCACGCCCGGGGCAAGGCGTGGCCTCGGGACATATACGAGTATGCGGGCTCTAAGCTCGAGACCGCCCAGTGCTGATATGCGAGCTCTTAATAAAGACTCTTGTTTGTATCCACGCGTTGTGGCCTACCTCTCTGGCAATCGAGTCGTGTGTGCACAGCACCACATATATATATATATATATATATATATATATATATATATATGTATGTATGTATGTATGTATGTATGTATGTATGTATGTATGTATGTATATATATATATATATATATATATATATATATATATATATATATATATATATATATATATATATATTGTTACGGACACGACTTAGATGTTATGATGGGCCGAGCGGAATGGCCGCCGTGTTCGCACAAGTTACCCGATTACACTCGAACGTTGGCCGAATCGCGCTACGCTAGATCAATGAAGGAAAGGACACAACGGCTGGGATTAAATGACACGACACCAGGGGTACAGTTCTCAAGACCTCCGGAGGAGGATATAATATGGGTTTGCAGAACGTTTAGATTACACGGAACAAGAGGTACAGCACAGAAAGGTGGGCACTTATACACGGTCTTATCTAATTCCCGACAGACCACAGACAAACGGGACAAGACTGACTCACACAGGGATTGATGGCAAGGAAGGGCAGGTAGTCGATGGCTCAAGGTGCACCTTGGCTCAGGGGCAGAATCGACCCGGTCCGGTCCAGAGAGGCGGGAGGTATCTCTCAGCGCTAGGAGGTGGCGTCCTTTCTTCTTCGTAGCTGAGGCGCATCTGACGTCACCTCCGTCTTCCTGTGCATGTCCAGCGGGGAGTGACACGCCCTCGGCTCGTTAGCTCCGCCCCAGATGGAATCGGTCCGCCGCTGCTTATTGGGTGCGGGGGGTTACCGGGCTCCGCCCTTGAAGAGGAGCTGACAGTGAGCCCCTGTGTGGTAACCCCGTCGGAGCACATGGTCAATGGCGGCTAACCAAGGCGGAGTGAGGACGCACACTCCCCGCGCCGCCGCCGCGCCGCCCCCGCTGTTATTGTTGTTGGTGTTGTTATTCCATGAGGAAGAGATGCGGGGAGGTATTGGGAGGTCCTAAACTTACTAACGGTGCCATACAATCACATTCTGGTGCAACGAAGAGTCAGAATTAATGGAAACGAGTCCTTAACTGACATAGACTAAGAATAACTAGCAAGATGTCCTATAGTTGTCTACGTGAGATGCGTTGAACCTGGGCACGACATTTAATGGGGGAAAAAGGGGAAGATCGGGGCTACAGAGTGTTGTTTACAGACAATGGGACTAGGGAATGGGGGATTGGGGATAGTTGGGGAGTATTGGGGAAATAGGGGAATATTTACAAGCGGATATGGATGGAGGCCAAATCCCATATCCGCAACAATATATATATATATATATTGTTACAGACGCGGTGGTGGATGTTAGTTTACCGAGCGGTTTGGTATGACCACGTCTGCACAGTTTACCCGATTATGCTCGAACGTTGACTAGTCGCGCTACGCTAGATCAATGAAGGAAAAGGACACAACGGCTGGATTCAAATGACACGACACCAAGGGTTCAGTTCTCAAGACCTCCGGAGGAGGTTATATTCGTTCGGAAGGTTAGATTACAACTACAAGAGGGACAGCATAGAAAGACAAGCACTTAGACACACTCTTATATTAACCCCAACAGACGACAGATAAACGGGACAAAACTGACTCACACGGGGATTGATGGCAAGGAAAGGCAGGATCGATGGCTCCAGGTGCACCTGGGCTCAGGGCAGAATCGACCCGGTTCGGTCCGGTCCAAAGATGCGGGGAGGTATCGTCGCGCTGGGGGTGGCGGTGGCTTCCTCTGCTCTCCATAGTTCAGGCGCATCTGACCTCACATCCGGTAAGTCGCCGCGTATATACGGCGGGGAGTGACACGCCCTCGGCTCGTTAGCTCCGCCCCAGATGGAATCGGCCCGTTGCTTCTCATTGGGTGCGTGCGGGGGGGTTACCGGCTCCACCCTTGACGAGGGGCTGACAAGGAGCCCCTTCGTGGTAACCCCGTCGGAGCGCATGGTCATGGCGGCTAACCGAGCCGGTGTGAGGACGCACACTCCCCCCCGCGCGCCGTTGTTGTAGTTGTTGTTGTTGTTTCATGGGGAAGATGGGAGGAGGTAAGGGAAGGTCCTAAACTCACTACTGGTGCCATATAATCACATTCTGGTGCAACGAAGAGTCAGAATTAATGGAAACGAGTCCTTAACTGACATAGACTAAGAATAACTAGCAAGATGTCCGAAAGTTGTCTACGTGAGATGCGGTGGACCTGGGCACGACATTTAATGGGGGAAAAAGGGGAAGGTCGGTTCTACAGAGTGTTGTTTACAGACAATGGGACTAGGGAATGGGGGATTGGGGATAGTTGGGGAGTATTGGGGAAATAGGGGAATATTTACAAGCGGATATTGAGGCCAAATGCCATATCCGCAACATTGCACCCTTCTCTACCCTCGGGGCGTCCCGACCCGATAAATTTTTACCTATTTTAGTGTGGCACTCAGATGTAGTTCCCTCTACTATTAACTCTACCCTGAGTGCGACAGTTTTACAGATGTTCACAAATGAGTAAATATGTCCCCCTGCGACGTTGCACCCTTCTCCTCTCAGAAACACACCCACAGGATAACCGAATTGCGGAAAGAATTCGCAAACTAAACATACAGCCGGTAGGGAGCATTATTTACACAAGACTACGCTGATATTTACACTACGATCCAGGACCTGTTTTTGGAGGGACACATGCAGATGTTATGCATAGAGAGAGCACGCATGCCAGCATCGATACACCAACCCACGAGTGCTCTGTGGCCTACGGCCTTTAATAATGTGCAGAGCACCCCTTCCAAGCATCAAAAGCACCACCCCATCACACAGTCAGCACCATCCGGTGCACCAATAAAATGTTGAGTGATCATTGTGTGGTGTCGCAGCCGGCCGAGGTTCTGCCGCTGGTCTTGCCTTCGTGTGGTGCACTTGGCCTTCTTACTTCTTTCAAAAATAAAGAAAGGCGCCAACCGCGTCCATTTCTTTATTGTGGCCTTCAGGGGTGTCAACTATAAGTGGTTCACCTGTATGGCATAGGTGCCACGTTGACCCATAGGTCCATCCACGGGTGGTGCTCGGCCGCATAAGAACCGCGGTCCATGGTGGGTGGCCACAAACATTGCGGTCCATATGGTGTATCGATCCAGGCAGCAAACAGCGAAAGTGCAGGCCCACAACTGCGAAGCCAGCACCTCTCTCTCCTCTCTCTCTACCCCAAAGCCAGATCCTCGGAGGTGGGAGACAAAAGAAGCAGACAAGTGAGTAAGGTGGTAAGGGCGCAAAAGTGCACGCAATGTAAGGTAATGCACACTGGGGGCACATGGGAACCAGGTGAGACAGGTACGTTCCTACCGTACGCCCCCCCCCCCCACCAGGTAACCTACATGGCCCCTCCCTTACCCCTTACTGTATCCACAAAACACAACACTACCCATAAACATCTATTTTACAAATCAACAAACATCCCTACTGTCTTCCCCGTTCCTCCCATAAACCAAATTCGTCTTCTCTCCCTCCTAACCAATCAAATTTGCCATTTTCAACTTTCATCAAAATTTGCCATCTCCAACTCAACATCATAATTTGCTATCACCAATTCATCATCAGTCCCTCCTAGGGAGGGAGAGATGGAATCACCCCAATGTCTCATCCACGTCGTGATGCGTCTCACAAATCCACACAATTCTCATTTCCTGCAACAGAACAAAGAAAACACAGGTGTGGAGTCATCATCATCACCACAGGTAAGTGGCTGCGTATGGTGCGACAGGTTCATCAATCCTAACTAGTTCCTAAATGACTTTAACAACTTTACACTACCCGGGGTCTTTCTCCGGCCAAACCATTGGCCCTCTTACACTATGGGTTCTAAAAACCAATTCCCATTGAGCAAACTGTGGTGCTTTTCAATTTGGGGTCTCACTCCCCCGATTCATCTCCCGGTGCCCTCGCACAATTTCTGGGCTGTGGCGTGTACCTCTCCCAGCGGGTCTACCCACCTGCACACCTCCACCACTGCAGTTGCCTCCGAGCTTACCTGCTCCTTACCCTAACCTAACTACCTGGGGAAGGCCCTCTGGCGCTCTCCCCACTCGGTGCCCTCTCTGGCACTGGGCTGCCCGATCCACACCCGGGATCCTCAGGCACCCACTCACAACTACCGGCTCCCAGAGCCCACCTGCGGCCTCACCTGGCCGACATCCTCACAGTGGTGGAGTGCCCAACCAACTACACACACTAACAGGCTACACGCCCAGCCATTTCCACGACACTAATGCACCCATCCACAATACCATTCTGCAACCGCACCACAAATGCCAATATCCAACCACAATTTACCTATACCCTCTACCTAACACTTACACTACCCGCCCCGGGTACTCGTGAAAGGGGTCCACTCTTCCCCCATCCACACCTTCGCACCATGCACACCACTCCGTACCACTTACTCCAACTCTCTCCACACCAGTCATTCTCTGCTCCATGTATTCCACACACCTGTACTTGCACACCTGTGCTCTCACACCTGGTGCCACCTGCACCCTTCTCTCCCCAAGCGCATTCGCGCTGATCCACAACACTCATTACTCATACAGTGCTCCACACACCTGTCCAGTTGCACACCTGTGCAATCACACCTGTTCAATTCTCACACACACGGCATCATCTCAGCTAACTACTCCCTTCTGAAACTTGCGCTTCCCAGTCGTCCCTTTAAACTATTGCGCTCCCACGTCATTATCATCCACACTAATCTACCTGCGTCCCCACTACAGGTATCAGTCACTAACTAAACTTATCGTCACCTAATGTCATCTTCGCTAGATCCCTACACACAATATAACCTAACCCACCCGGGCTAGTTTTCACTGCCATACACCCCATAAGCTATTGCTCCTTTGCCCCCACCATGGGAAGGGTGGCAGGGATGCCCCCCTTACCCACCGGGCCCATCGCTCACTACCAATTTTGCACATCAAATTTCAACAAATTAAAAATTTGCCAATCACTACCCATCATCTGCCAATCACTACTGCCAATCCTCTGCCAATCATCAAATTTTGTTTTTCTCTAATTTTGGGTCCAAAACACTAACCTCATCACCCAGTCTACTCACTAATGCCTCTCGGTGCGCCAATTCCTGTCCAAAGCCCGGCTTCGTAAAGCCAAGCAATGGATGCTGGTTGTTTTGTGCCGGCGGCTGGATGCGTCCGGCATTCGGGGCAGGGACGGGGGCTTACCCGGGCCGAGATCCCACGCACCACCTCGGCGTGGAGCCATCCAATGTCCCGATCTCGACCTGCCGGAATGCCTCAACAAAAGGTGGTCGCCATGACGACCCTTTCTATCGGGCTGCCCGCTCCGCCTAGTGGAGCACGGACGCGGCCGTTCAAAGCGAGGCCCGGCACGCACCGAGGGCCCGCTTCGGCTAAAAGTCGACCTAACCTCTAACCTGGTTACTGTCGATGCTTCACCTGGATTCTTACACCCCGCAGCCCGTTCCTTGCTCACACATCCAGCCGTCTCCATGCTCCTCGTACCTTTCCTTACACACCTCGGTACACTCATTCCACTCACAGCCTTGGTCACACACCTGACCACCGAACACCTTGGCACACATTCGTCACTCGCACACCTCACCAATACACCTCTTCGCGCCCCCTCCTCGGTCACCTCCTCTGTGACAATCACAGGTGTGCCCTCACTCGCACATCCTACCACGTGCCTCACTACCAATTCCAGCGTGCATTCCCACTCACGCTCTACCATTCCAGGTGTGCATCCTTCCATCCCAGGTGTACATCCTCGCTCACCTGTCACAACCAACTCACTCTCCTTGTCACTCTCACTACTCTCACCTCCATTCTTGACAGCGCACTCACCCTTACTCTTGACAGCGCACTCTTTCCTCATGCACCTGTCCGTCACACACCTTTCTCACGCACACTCTCCCGTTACACCCTCTGTAACACTCACCACAGGTGCGCATTCTTCCTTGCCTTTGACAGCGCACTCTTTCCCCATGCACCTGTCCGTCACACACCTTTCTCGCGCACACTCTTGCGCACACTCTCCCGTCACACCCTCTGTAACACTTACCACACCACGCTTCCATGTGCTCCCTCGCACACGTGCTACGACCGACTCACTCTCGCCAGCACCCTCACTCCTTGGCACGCACTTTTTCCTCACACACCCCAGAGTCGGACTTTCTCGCACACCTCCTTTTTCGCACACCAGACCTGTCGCACACTTCACCAACGGCCTCTCACGAACACCCGGGTCTATCTCGACCCCCAAGCTTATTAAATCCCCTGGCGCATCATACGCACGACCATATTGGTCACCACTTACACCGGGTCCTCTTCCTCTTCGCTTCTCCTCCATCACCTGCGAATTCCTCATCCGGTTAATGAGCACATCATCACGATCCAAACACAGACTTTGGACCAATTCTTTTATCTCCTCTTTTATCTCTTTCTTATCCCCTCTCCGTCGCTTCTTAATTTCGCTCACCCCTTCTTCCACTTCTTCTAATTTCTGCTTCACCTCTTTTATTCCCCGGTACGTCTCCTCAAGCTCGTCCTCCAAGGCTACCTTGACCGTTTCCATGTGCGTCCTCACCTGCCGGTCCCTCGTCTCCATTACCTCTATCACCTCGTCCAACCTCGTTGTCAATCCCTCACGTACCATCTGACATTCCCTCTTCGTCGCTACCAAGTCATCTTTTAGTTCTTTCTGTGTCGCTTTTAATCCTCCTAATACCGCAGTGTTCCTTTGAACCTGCTCCGTTACTTCTTTTTGTCCCACTGTCAGTTGTTCTACTCCCAGCGTCAACTCCTCTATACCCCCTTGCAATTTTACAGTCCCCTTTCTCACCTCCTTCTCCATGCGCTCCTTACAGTGCCTCACCTCCTCGCGCACTCCTCCGACCTCCTCACTCACCCCTCTTCTGATCTCCTCTCCCATCACTTGCATCTCCTGCCCAGATGCCACCCTCATCTGCTCCATTTCCTCCCTGTGAGCATCCAGTTTGGTTTCTACCCCCATTCTGACCCCCTCTATCTGCTGCCCCATTTGGTTAACTTCCCTTTCCGCTTGGTCCCTCATGTCCCTCAATTTGCCTTCCATCCTGTTTTCTAACCCCTCTAACCCATTTTTCACTCCCTCTATCTGATTCTCCTGGGCAGCCATTCTATTTTCTACCCCCTCTAACCCCTTTTGCATCCCTTCCATTTGATTCTCTTGAGCGGCCATTCTGTTTTCTACCCCCATTAACCCCTTTTTCACCTCTTTTATCCCGTTGTCTAACCCCTCAAATTTGTCGTCTAACTTCCCAAATTTCTTGTCTAAACCCTTAAAATTATTGTCTAACCCCTCTCCGGTACCCCTCGCTTCGTCCCTTATTACCCCCAATTGCTCACCCTGAGCATCCATCCGGTTCCCCATTACCCCCATTTGCTTTCCCAACCGCTCACTATCAGCCCTCATTCCCACCATTTGTTCCATAAGGGCCCTCATTTGCAGGAGGAAAAGGTTCGAATCCACCAGGGGCGCTGCCACGGTCGCGGGCGCGGTGACCAGCGAGGCGCCATTTTGTGCGTCTGCTACCCTCGCTGCTTCGCTCTCCTCACGTCCCTCAATTTGGTCCTGGACCGACCCTGCCTCACTCTCCACTACCGGACCCCAGCCGACTTGGTCTGCCATAGCGCGACTTTCAAAATTCGGGTTTTTATTTCCGTATAACAAAATCAAATTTCGCCGTTATAATTTCGTCGAGCGCAGTAAACGCGCTCCGGATCGATTCTACCTCCCAAAGTTTGGGCCTAACAAATTTAGTCCCGGGTCCGAATCCCACTCCTCGACACCAATTGTTACAGACGCGGTGGTGGATGTTAGTTTACCGAGCGGTTTGGTATGACCACGTCTGCACAGTTTACCCGATTATGCTCGAACGTTGACTAGTCGCGCTACGCTAGATCAATGAAGGAAAAGGACACAACGGCTGGATTCAAATGACACGACACCAAGGGTTCAGTTCTCAAGACCTCCGGAGGAGGTTATATTCGTTCGGAAGGTTAGATTACAACTACAAGAGGGACAGCATAGAAAGACAAGCACTTAGACACACTCTTATATTAACCCCAACAGACGACAGATAAACGGGACAAAACTGACTCACACGGGGATTGATGGCAAGGAAAGGCAGGATCGATGGCTCCAGGTGCACCTGGGCTCAGGGCAGAATCGACCCGGTTCGGTCCGGTCCAAAGATGCGGGGAGGTATCGTCGCGCTGGGGGTGGCGGTGGCTTCCTCTGCTCTCCGTAGTTCAGGCGCATCTGACCTCACATCCGGTAAGTCGCCGCGTATATCCGGCGGGGAGTGACACGCCCTCGGCTCGTTAGCTCCGCCCCAGATGGAATCGGCCCGTTGCTTCTCATTGGGTGCGTGCGGGGGGGTTACCGGCTCCACCCTTGACGAGGGGCTGACAAGGAGCCCCTTCGTGGTAACCCCGTCGGAGCGCATGGTCATGGCGGCTAACCGAGCCGGTGTGAGGACGCACACTCCCCCCCGCGCGCCGTTGTTGTAGTTGTTGTTGTTGTTTCATGGGGAAGTGGGAGGAGGTAAGGGAAGGTCCTAAACTCACTACTGGTGCCATATAATCACATTCTGGTGCAACGAAGAGTCAGAATTAATGGAAACGAGTCCTTAACTGACATAGACTAAGAATAACTAGCAAGATGTCCGAAAGTTGTCTACGTGAGATGCGGTGGACCTGGGCACGACATTTAATGGGGGAAAAAGGGGAAGGTCGGTTCTACAGAGTGTTGTTTACAGACAATGGGACTAGGGAATGGGGGATTGGGGATAGTTGGGGAGTATTGGGGAAATAGGGGAATATTTACAAGCGGATATTGAGGCCAAATGCCATATCCGCAACAATATATATATATATATATATTGTTGCGGTTTTGAGTTTGTACAGTGAGTTTAATAAAGGTTAAAATTTGCCCCTCATAGTTAGTCACACAAGCAACATGTAGCCTCGCGATAGTATAGTTATGTCTTAGTATTTGTAAGCTTAGTCCTTTTCCATTGTTAGTTCTGCGTTGAGTAGAGCCAAGAGAATGGGGCCTACTGTCACCGACAATCCAGCGGCTGTAGCCTCATGCCCTTTTGCGCCAACGTTAGTTCATTTTGGGCGAGTTAACACGAAGCAGACTAGGAGGACCGGTGCGGAGCCGAGGGCGGAGCAGCAGAAGCGCTGACGGTAAGCCTGAGCCGCCAATCAGAGCTCAGAGGTGGTGGCGGCGGCGTGGCATCACAGGGCGTGGTGAGAGGGTTCGAGAGGGATCCAGAAGGTTCGGCGGGCGTAGCTATAAAACCCGCTGCAGCCCTCGAAAGGACTCGCGGCAGTTGATGAACTTAAGAACTAGCGCGCGAAAGTCGATGAACAAAGGGCTGCTGCCTGATAGGACTCGCGTTGAACAGGACTCTCGCAGATGGACTTGCACTCGATAGGACTCTCGCAGATGGACTTGCACTCGATAGGACTCTCGCAGATGGACTTGCACTCGATAGGACTCGCGTGGAAAGGATTAATGAAAGGACTCGCAAGTGGAGAGTGCTGAATAACTCGTGCGCACGAACCAGATCAGAGGATCGAGGAAGAGGAGTTGGCAGCGTCAGAGAACTGTGAAAGACACGCGGGCGCAGCCAGACGCACATGAACCGATATACAGCGCATTAAGTCGCGCAAGTGAGAACGGCTGTGTAATCGCCAGCGTGCTGAAAGTCCCGCCCTTTACCGTTCCACCTCGTCATTTGCCTTGTTCGGGAGACGCGCTACGAGTTCCTGCCATCGCCTGCTACCATCTTCACGGGACGTGCTGGGGCTGTGGAGAGCCGGACGGGGACCGTCTCTGGACGACCACGTCGACGCGTTGGGGAACATCTACCCATCTGCAATTCCCTGTGTGAGTGTGAGCCGGGCCCGTTGTCTGGGGATATAAGATACGATTGTCTAAGGCTGCTCTGTGTCTCTGCGTCCCTGATCATTGTACATACATGTGGGAATAATTCAACCTGTGTTCTTCCTTTCTTCCATTCGATCGTTTCTGTGGTTTCTTCATTGGCTAAGCATGGCACGAATAAGATCGCTCAAATCTGGTTCCACTAATTAAGACTGCACGGACCACGTGGTACTCAATCCGCTCGGCGTACTCAAACCACACGTGGCTCATGCAAGGCTTGTTTCCTTGCTTCCTGGGCAGCACGGGGAATTAGGTACGAGCGAGAAGTGGTCCCGAGACCCTACTCCGCGTTTGTCCGGAAGGGACGTTGCAAGTCTCGGATCTGCCAGGCCCAGCAAGAACAAGGGGATTAATCCCCCCTTTGTAAGGGGAAGTAGGGCGGCGTAGAACCGCAACAATATATATATATATATATATATATATATATATCTTCTTCTTTTCTTTTTTTTTACTCCCCCTCACTCCTCTCCTTCTCCTCTCACTCCTCTCCTTCTTCCCTCCCACCTCACTCCTCCTCTCCATTCCCCCCTCACTCCGCCTCTCCATTCCCCCCTCACTCCTCCTCTCCATTCCGCCCTCACTCCTCTTCATACCCCTCATGCCTCTCCTTCCCTCCTCACTCCTCTCAATCCCCACCCTTCACTCCTCTCCACCCTCACTCCTCTCCACCCCTCACACCTCTCCACCCCTCACTCCTCTCCACTCCTCTCCACCACTCACTCCTCTCATCTCCCACCTCACTCCTTCCTCCTCCCTCTCTCATTCCCTTCCTCACTCCTCTCCAACTCCTCTATCACTCTCTTCTCCTCCTCACTCACCTCTCCTTCCCCCCTCACTCCTCTCCACCCTTCACTCCCATCCCCATTACCGTTCACCCCTTCCCCCTCATCCTTCCCTTCCTTCCCCTCACCCCTCCCCTGCCCTTCCCTACCATTCCCCCTCACCCTTCCCTCCCCTCCATAACCAGAGTAGAGGCCTATATTTAGTTCACGACACTTTCCTCGACGCTTTCAGGGAGCACATATCCTGTCAGTCGTACCCCTGCCTGTCCAAAAGCCTTATTGGTTATTTGGTTTGAGGTTTTCACCAACATGTTCAATAAAATACAGGGTGCTCCAAAAAGACCCAGACAACTTTGGTTGTTAATATATTTAGTACCACAAATGATACAACGATGCCCTTTGTTTTATCCAGAAGTATTTTCAGGTCTGGTGGTTTAATGTAAAAGAAAATTGCAACTCCACAGGAGAAAGCTCAGTGTGTCGAATGGTTCATCGAGATGAGATCTGACACGCAGGTTCAGAGTAATTTCCGTACAAGGTATGAAAGGAATCTGCCATCGTAGACTAGTATCAGAGAGTGGTACAAGAGGGTTAAGGAGACTGGAAGTTGTCAGAAACGAAAATTACCAGTCGACCAAGGCCAAGTGCAGCAGACATTGAACAAGTGTGTGAATCATTCCAAAGTTCCAGAAAAGCAATCCGACGTGCATCCGAAGAACTGGGACTATGAACCACCACTGTACACAGGATTTTGCATCCGGAGAACTGGGACTATGAACCACCACTGTACACAGGATTTTGCATCCAGAGAACTGGGACTACAAACGACCACTGTATACAGGATTTTGCATCCAGAGAACTGGGACTACAAACGACCACTGTATACAGGATTTTGCATCTGGAGAACTGGGACTATGAACCACCACTGTACACAGGATTTTGCATCTGGAGAACTGGGACTATGAACCACCACTGTACACAGGATTTTGCATCCAGAGAACTGGGACTACAAACGACCACTGTATACAGGATTTTGCATCCAGAGAACTGGGACTACAAACGACCACTGTATACAGGATTTTGCATCTGGAGAACTGGGACTATGAACCACCACTGTACACAGGATTTTGCATCTGGAGAACTGGGACTATGAACCACCACTGTACACAGGATTTTGCATAAAAGACTGAAGCTTTATTTCTATAAGGTGCAGGTTCTGCAGAAACTCAAACAAATGACGGGCACAAACACAAGGTGTTTGCCTGGGAAATGCTCAATCACGTAGAAGATAATGAAGATTACCTGAAAAAGGTCATGTTCACAGACGAAACTTGTTTTCATGTATCAGGGAAGGTCAACCGGCACAATGTGAGTATCTGGGGCTCTGAAAACCCCCACGTGGTCATTGAACACATATGTGACAGTCCAAAGGTCAATGTGTGGTGTGGCCTTCTCCTTGACCACTTGGTGGGTCCTTTCTTTTGCGTTTGTTTGCAGAGGATTCGCTTTCCCACAGATTGAATATCTGCAACACGATATCATTTTTCAACAGGATGGTGCTCCCCCTCATTGGGCCTTAGTCATTCAAGCCTTCCTGAATGAAAAATTTCCAGGTTGCTGGATTGGCTGAGACAGAACAACCACTTGGCCCCCACAATCACCAGACATTACCCCATTGATTTTTTTTTGTTTGGGTTTGTCAAAGATGTTGTCGACAACACCAAAATGGCAAACCTGCAGGATCTTCGTTCTTGTATCACAGCTGCATGCGCACTCGTGAACGCAAACATGCCGAGCCGAACATGGCAAGATCTCGAGTACCGCCTTGATGTCCTGCACGTGACAAACAGAGCTCACATTGAAGTGTATTGATGGTGTGCACAAAACTTTGAGTTTCTACATCACATAAACCAAAGGGTATCATTGTATCATTTGTGGTTCTAAATATATTAACAACCAAAGTTGTCTAGATCTTTTTGGAACACCCTGTACATTAGGATGATTCTGACCAGTCAGAACATTAACCCTGTAGTTGTCATAGATGTATGTTACCTTTTGCTTAAACAGGTGTTATGGATGACTCCCTTGTGCAATAACAGTTGGAAAGGTTATGTTAGTCGCTTGGCTAGATAATGGCTGCCATCTATGTATATATTCATTAGGAACAGCATAAGATCATAGCACAGCTTACTTCCACAGGAAGAGGAACTTTACTGACTTGTGGTTCCAGGCAAAGAAAATTCCTCAGCAAGGAATTGCTTGATGGTGTACTGAGACAGTTGTGGCAATTCCTTAATGGATTATTCATCCATGCAAGACAGAGTTGAGAATGTTTAACATATCTGCTGGTTCTTGATAGTTTGCCAAAGTAGGCCTCGTGCATTAGGAATCATCGGCATGTCTCTACACTGCCATGCACAGGAACTTCCTGGAACCACGGATGTGGCTGACGACTGAGCAGGTTGCCATGGTAACCGCTACACAGTACACCCAAAATAATTATAATTACACTATACAGCAAAAACCTTTGCATTTCAGGGCCAGACAAAAATACTTCATCCCACCACTCTCAATTCTCCTCATTAATACCACCCATTCCCTGCTTCACTCCCACCCTCCGCACCTCAACATGAACCTCCGGTGTTCTAACTGCCGTTCACCCTGATGAATGTTTCTTTGAAGGTTTCTTGCTTCTTATGGTTCTTCAAAGTAACGATGCCATTTAGATAACGTTCCAGACACAGCGGAGTCCGTATCATGGAGTGTTCAATCAGCGTGCACGGAATTTCATCATCCCAGCTCTTTGGAACCGGATGTCTAGTACCTACAGTGGATGATAAGAGTGGGATCACCTGCCATTTTCCTCAACACCTTTAGGTCATAACGAGAGCAATGGGTTCAGGTGATGAAAGCACATTAATAGTGCATTCCTCTTATAGATGCCTTATTGCAGCAGCATAGATCATTTGCGTTGGTGATTCAGATTCATTCCGATGTCCTCACTCAGCTTAAAACTCCAGTGCCAGCACAAGGTGATGCACATAATAACCCAGGTCCTCAAGGCATTGGACCTGTGACGGGAAACCACTCGCAGGAAGCGGTCGTATACACAGATGGTGGAAATATCAACAATCAAAAGGTGCCACCATATGCACAAGGTCACGTGCGAGGTTATGCGACAACGAATACAATATTGGAGTTGCAGTCACCCATTTAATAAGCGCCATTGTACTTTCGATGATTAATTGGAGAGACTTATCAGGAAGTGGTCTAAGGCACATGTTCACATGGTTCAGGTGCCTCCAAGTAATGCAAGATAATGTCAAGTTGAATTTGACATTGGGTTGGTAAATGAGGAAGCACATTAGAGAGAGAGAGAGAGAGAGAGTCGTAATTTAACAAACCAGGCCCTCACTGCCCAGGTGATGCAATCAATGGTCCCGAATACAACACTTGGGGACTCTTCTGCTGAGAAAGTCCATTTGTGCCAAATCGGAACCATACGGGCCTTCTCGTCTCAACTGTCCTTCCTGTTCGAGGTCTTTGATCAACTCTCTCACATACACACGCACTTTGTGACTGCATTTGCCCCCTTTGTCACCTCTTTGTGCTTCTGCTTGTGCAAACTCAACTGCTCATTTATTACCTCCGCGACCGAAGGAGGATCCAGGTTATGTTTTGCCCCGTCTGTTTATTACTTGCAAAATCGAAGATTTTTCAAGTATATTGGTCGGTTGTGTTTGTTATTCTGTCTGTCTGCCTGTTTGTTTGTCACCAGCCTACAGGTCAGAATTCTAAACCGATCGTCATGAAACTTCACGTTGTAGAGGTCGTCACAATTCAGATTTTGAGGTCAAAGTCAAAGGTAGGTCTAGAGGTCAAATTTCTAAAATTGCTATTTTTAATCCGATTGACTTGAAAATTCAATAGCATTTGTACATTGTCACTAAATTGGAAAACCAACTATTGTTGAGGTCAAAAGGTCAAAGGTCAACTCGAGGTCAAACTTACAAAATCATCAATTTTCATCTGGAAAATCATCAATTTTCATCTGATTGACTTGATAATTCAACAGCATTTGCACATTGTCACTCAATTGGAAAACCAACTATTTTTGAGGTCAAAAGGTCAACGGTCAACTTGAGGTCAAACTTCCAAAATCATCAATTTTCATCTGGAAAATCATCCATTTTCATCTGATTGACTTGAGAATTCAACAGCATTTGCACATCGAGTCACTAAATTGGGAAACCAACTGTTGGTGAGGTCAAAAGGTCAAAGGTCAACCTGAGGTCAAACTTCCAAAATCATCTATTTTCATCTGGAAAATCATCAATTTTCATCCGATTGACTTGAAAATTCAACAGCATTTGCACATTGAATCACTAAATTGGGAAACCAACTATTGTTGAGGTGAAAAGGTCAAAGGTCAACTCGAGGTCAAACTTCCAAAATCATCAATTTTCATCTGGAAAATAATCAATTTTCATCTGATTGACTTGAAAATTCAACAGCATTTGCACATCGAGTCACTAAATTGGGAAACCAACTATTGTTGAAGTAAAAGGGTCAAAGGTCAACTCTAGGTCAAACTTCCAAAATCATCAATTTTTCATCCGATTGAATTGAAAATTCAACAGCATTTACATAGTGCCTCACTGAATTGGGAAACAAACTATTTTTGAAGTCATAAGGTCAAAGGTCAACTCTAGGGCAAACTTCTAAAATCATTAATTTTCATCTAAAAATAGTCTCCTTTCACCCTATTGACCCGAGCTTTGATCAAGATCGTCAATTTTGATCTTTATGAAATGGACAATTTTCTGGATCAATTGCAACCTTTTTTTCAGGGGGAGTGGATTTTGCAAGTATGGTGCTCTGCATGACGTCTTCTTGTTTATCTGTTTGTGAAAACGATATCTCAAAAAGTTGTGGATGTATTCGGACGAAACCTGGTGGGCAGGTTGGGGGTGTGATGACGAATCGATTAGATTTTAGTGGAAATCCGAATCCAGATACAATAATTTTTTTATTCTTTTTGTGATTCTTCACTATTGAGCGATCGAGCCAAAAACTATATATAGCAAGATATTTCAAAAAGTTGTGGACAGATTCGGATGAAATTTGGTTGACAGTTTCGGTGTGACAAGGGCTAATCGATTCGATTTTGGTGAATACCTGAATCGAATTTTTTTTTTTTTTTAAGTGATTCTTCACCATTGAGTGATAGAGCTAAAAACAATAGATAGGAAGATATTTCAAAACGTTGTGCACAGATTGTGACAACACTTGGTGGATGAGTTGGGTAAGTGACAAGAACAAACCGATTCGATTTTGGTTCTGGTGCGAATCCAGATCCGGCCTATCAGTGGGATAGAAAACGTAAACCTGTTCAGCCTGGCGGAGGTATGTTCCCTACTGAGTGCCGTTCTACTTCATACAGAAGTCGAGGCTCTCAGAAGAACATTTTCTCAGAAGAACAGGTTGGTGGGAATTCCAATTCCCAGTCGGTGTAGTCACAGCATCTGGAATTTACCTGTATTAGAACAGGTCTTTCACAACATGTAAAAACTCTTACTTGTGTGGACCACACGAGTATCTCCTCATGTGATGGCAAAACCCTACTCACTACCCACCATGATATTATAAAAGAAAGTAAAGGAAAAAGATCAATTCCATCGCTCGGATCCAATGTGCTTTACAAATAAAATCAATGGGGATGGGTGGGAGACAAATCCCTTAAATAGAGAATTCTAGTGATGTATTCAGACCTGGTTCATCCTTGATTTAAGTTCTTTTGATGTTTCATAACAACGACAATTCGTACAATATCTTTATTTATATCTTCATTTTCAAAATACATGGATTGCCCAGGAAGAGATGAAGAGGGTTGGATTGTCCTGATTATTCTAACTTTCATGCACTATTGATGGAATGTAAACCGACAGGTGCTTTTGAGAGATTGTGAATCATTATACATCAACACCTTTGCCATTGTTTATGGTGTGTGTGTGTGTGTGTGTGTGTGTGTGTGTGTGTGTGTGTGTGTGTGTGTGTGTGTGTGTGTGTGTATGGGCACATATAGGTGTGTATATATGTGTGTGAATCTGTGTGTATGTGTGCATGTCTGTGTGTATATATTTATATATATATATATATATGCAGGGTGAGTCAAACGTAGCGCCAGATTTCTGTTTATATTTTGTTACGGTTCTCTACGCCGGCCTTCTTCCCCTTATCAAGGGGGGATTAATCCCCTTGTCTTTACTGGCCTGGCGGAACCGAGACTTATTACGTCCCTCCCGGACACACGCGGAGTAGGGTTTCAGGACTACTTTCTCGCTCGTACCTAAGTACCCGCGCTGCCCTGGGAGCGATGAAACAAGCCTCGCACGAACCACGTGTGATGTTAGTACGCCGAGCGGATTGCGTACACGTGGCCCACGCAGTCTTAACTAGTGGAACCTGATTGGAGCGATCCTATTCGTGCCACGCTTAGTCAAATGAGGAAACCACAGAACGATCGAATCAGAAAGAAAGAACAAGGGTTTAATTATTACCACACGTATTTACAGTTCAAGGACGAAGAGACACAGAGCAATCCTTAAACAGTCTTAAGGTATCCCTGGGACAACGGGCCCGTCTCACTCACACTCACACAGGGGATTGCAGATGGGCAGGTGTTCCCCACGCGTCGATGTCATCGTCCAGAGACGGCCTCTGTCCGGCTCTCCATGGCCCCGGCACGTCCCGCGAAGATGGTGGCAGGCGAAGGCAGGGACTCGTAGCGCGTCTCTCGTACAAAGGGATGATGATCGGGCGGAACGGTAGAGGGCGGACTTTAGCACGGCTGGCGGTTACTCAGCCTCGTTCACTCACGCGGCTGAAATGCGCTATATTCGTTATCGGTGCACCTGGCTCCACCTGCGTATATGTAGCGACCAACTCCTCTTCTTCAATACACTTGGTGTTGGTTAGCGCGCGTTCTCGTGCAATGGTCAAGTTCATCAGGAAGTACAACGTGAGTCCTTTTGTCTCTCTCTCTCGCAGCAAGTCAAGTCCTTTTAGCCCTCCGATGCAAGTCCTGTCGAGGGATTTGCGCAGCGGGTTTTATAGCTACGCCCCCCGAAACTTCTGGAACTCACCAGACTCTTCTCACCACGCCCTCTGACGCCACGCTGCCGCCATCTCACTCGAGCTCTGATTGGCGGCTCGTGCTTACCGTCATCGCTTCTGCCGCCCGACTCGACTCCGCCCCGATCCTTCCTAGGCCTACCTCGTGTTAACTCGGCCAATGATCACCCAATGATTAACAAACTGGATCGAGGCTAGGGTGGCTGGAAAATCGGTGGCAAGTAGGGTCTATCTCCCTGGCTCCTACTCAACGCAGAATTAACACTGGAAGGGAACTAAGCTTACAAATACTAAGACATAACTATACTATTGCGAGGCTACATGTTGCTTGTGTGACTAACTATGGGGGACAGACTTTAACCTTTATTAAACTCACTTGACAGACTCAAAACCGCAACAATATATATATATATATATATATATATATATATATTTCTGTCAGTTGATTGTTTGTTGGCCATTTGTATTACAGTGTACAAGAAGGTAGAAATAAATGAATGACATGTTTATCTAACCATTTATTCGGGGGAAAATTCACCAGAACAGAAACAGAACAGAAAGCCGAAAAAACAGAAATCGGGCGCTACTTTTGACTCACCCTGCATATATATATATATATATATATATATATATATATATATATATATATATATATATATATATATATGTATATATGTATGTATGTATGTATGTATGTATGTATGTATGTATGTATGTATATATATATATATATATATATATATATATATATATATATATATATATATATATATATATATATATATATATATATATATATATACATATACAGTATATACATATGTATATATATATATATATATATATATATATATATATATATATATATATATATATATATATACATACAGTATATACATATATATATATATATATACATATACAGTATATACATATATATACATATACAGTAGATACATATATATATATATATATATATATATATATATATATATATATATATATATATATATATATATATATATATATATATATATATATATATACAGTATATACATATATATACATATACAGTATTTTAGCGGTTGCCGAAGACGTTAAGAAGAGGCCATTTCGTTGGGTACAAAAGGTAGTTTATTGTACAGAAATCTCCAGCAACTGCTAGCGAACGGAAGTCGTAACGGCTTATATAAAACAAGCACCCTCTTAGGAGGGCATGGCTCCAACAGCCGCGCGTGCGTCACGATGACACAACCAAACGCCCGTGTGCGTGGGTTAGAACAAACCCATCGTAATGGTAACCGTCACATGCGGATAAGTGAATAAGGTAACCGCAACATGTGCCCCCCCAGAAGGCACGCCACGGGCATGTACGTAGTTCGCGGGTGGAACAGAGCCGGGCCGCGGGTGGAACCGAGCCGGGCCGCGGGTGGAACAGAGCCGGGCCGCGGGTGGAACAGAGCCGGGTCACGGGTGGAACAGAGCCGGGCCGCAGGTGCTGAGCAGCGGTAGCAGTTGTAGGTGCAGCAGTAGGAATTGCGGGAGTGGCGAGCAGCAGCATCAGCCTCGGGATCCGTCGTAGGAGCAGTAGTAGGAGTTGCGGGAGTGGTGGGCGGGGCGTGGCGGCACCCACGAGGTGTGCAGCAGCATCAGCCTCGGGATCCGCCGTAGGAGCAGTAGTAGGAGTGGCGAGCAGCAGTACTCGGCCTGTGTGCACGGAGGCGACGAAGTAGCAGTACTCGGCCTGTGTGCGCGAAGGCGACGGGCAGCAGTACTCGGCCTGTGTGCGCGAAGGCGACGAGCGGCGGTGCTCGGCCTGTGTGCGCGAAGGCGACGAAGTAGCCGTGCCCGGCCTGTGAGCGCGGAGGCGACGAAGTAGCAGTACTCAGCCTGTGTGCGCGAAGGCGACGAAGTAGCCGTGCCGCCAACGCCCCGTAACGGCGTCCTTCGGAGGGTCCCGGAGCTGGTTCGCCCCTCCAGTGTGGAGGAAATTGCAGTCGCAATCCTGCCGTGTTCATTCGGCCCCCGAATACGTTCGGGGGCAACAGGGTCACCAGTTTAGCGGTTGCCGAAAACGATAAGAAGAGGCCATTTCGTTGGGTACAAAAGGTAGTTTATTGTACAGAAATCTCCAGCAACTGCTAGCGAACGGAAGTCATAATGGCTTATATAAAACAAGCACCCTCTTCGGAGGGCGTGGCTCCAACAGCCGCGCGTGCGTCACGACGACACAACCAAACGCCCGTGTGCGTGGGTTAGAACAAACCCATCATAATGGTAACCGTCACATGCGGATAAGTGAATAAGGTAACCGCGACATGTGCATAAGGTAACCACTACAGTATATACATATATATATATATATATATTATATATATATATATATGTATGTATATATATATATATATATATATATATATATATATATATATATATATATATATATATATATATACTGTATATATATATATATATATATATATATATATATATATATTGTTATGGATCCAGGGGATGGCACTCCTGTTAGCAAGGGGGGGTTAATCCCCTTGTCCTATTAAGCTGGCCGTCCGACCGGTCCTGGGGTATGACGTCACTTCCGGTCGATGGTAAGTAGGGTTGTAAGCCCAATTTGTCTTAATACCTAAGTACTACCACCGGCCGTAAGCGAGGAAATACTCCCACCCGGGCCGCAGCGTGGTTGGATTGCGCCGAGCGAAGCGAGCTGTGACTCAGGCCATTACCAAGGGACTAAACCCGATTATAAAGCAGTTTGGCCAAAATCGCGCCACAGGTACTCGATCGAAAGAAGGGGAATAAAAGAGGTGAAGCAGAAATTAGAAGAAGTGGAAGAAGGGGTGAGCGAAATTAAGAAGCGACGGAGAGGGGATAAGAAAGAGATAAAAGAGGAGATAAAAGAATTGGTCCAAAGTCTGTGTTTGGATCGTGATGATGTGCTCATTAACCGGATGAGGGATTCGCAGGTGATGGAGGAGAAGCGAAGAGGAAGAGGACCCGGTGTAAGTGGTGACCAATATGGTCGTGCGTATGATGCGCCAGGGGATTTAAGGAGCTTGGGGGTCGAGATGGACCCGGGTGTTCGTGAGTGGCCGTTGGTGAAGTGTGCGACAGGTCTGGTGTGCGAAAAAGGAGGTGTGCGAGAAAGTCTGACTCTGGGGTGTGTGAGGAAAAAGTGCGTGCCAAGGAGTGAGGGTGCTGGCGAGAATGAGTCGGTCGTAGCGCGTGTGCGAGGGAGCACATGGAAGCGCGGTGTGGTAAGTGTTACAGAGGGTGTGACGGGAGAGTGTGCGCAAGAGTGTGCGCGAGAAAGGTGTGTGACGGACGGGTGCATGGGGAAAGAGTGCGCTGTCAAAGGCAAGGGAGAATGCACACCTGTGGTGAGTGTTACAGAGGGTGTAACGGGAGAGTGTGCGCGAGAAAGGTGTGTGACGGACAGGTGCATGAGGAAAGAGTGCGCTGTCAAGAGTAAGGGTGAGTGCGCTGTCAAGAATGGAGGTGAGAGTAGTGAGAGTGACAAGGAGAGTGAGTTGGTTGTGACAGGTGAGCGAGGATGTACACCTGGGATGGAAGGATGCACACCTGGAATGGTAGAGCGTGAGTGGGAATGCACGCTGGAGTTGGTGGTGAGGCACGTGGTTGGGTGTGCGAATGAGAGCACACCTGTGATTGTCACAGAGGAGGTGACCGAGGAGGGGGCGCGAAGAGGTGTGTTGGTGAGGTGTGCGACCAACGAATGTGTGCCAAAGTGTTCGGTGGTCAGGTGTGTGACCAAGGCTGTGAGTGGAATGAGGGTACCTGGGTGTGTAAGGAAAGGTACGAGGAGCATGGAGACGGCTGGATGTGTGAGCAAGGAACGGGCTGCGGGGTGTAAGCGTCCAGGTGAAGCATCGACGGTAACCGGTTTAGAGGTTAGAGCGACTTTTAGCCGAATCGGGCCCTCGGTGCGTGCTGGGCCTCGCTTTGAACGGCCGCGTCCGTGCTCCACTAGGCGGAGCGGGCAGCCCGATAGAAAGGGTCGTCATGGCGACCACTTTTTGTTGAGGCAGTCCGGCAGGTCGAGATCGGGACATTGGATGGCTCCACGCCGAGATGGTGCGTGGGATCTCGGCCCGGGTAAGCCCCCGTCCCTGCACCGAGTGCCGGACGCATCCAGCCGCTGGCACAGAACAACCCGCATTCATGGCTTGGCTTTACGAAGCCGGGCTTTGGACAGGAATTGGCGCACCGAGAGGCATTAGTGAGTAGACTGGGTGATGAGGTTAGTGTTTTGGACCCAAAATTAGAGAAAAACAAAATTTGATGATTGGCAAGGGATTGGCAGTAGTGATTGGCAGATGATGGGTAGTGATTGGCAAATTTTTAATTTGTTGAAATTTGATGTGCAAAATTGGTAGTGGGAGATGCCCGATGTGGTGGGATGGCAACTCTGTCATCCCTCACAAAAGTGGGGCAAATGCGCAATAGCTTATGGGGTTGATGGCAGTCAAAACTAGCCCGGGTGGGTTAGGATATTGATAGGGATCTAGCGAAGATGACAGTAGGTAACGTTAAGATTAGTTAGTGACTGATACCTGTAGTGGGGACGCAGGTAGATTAGTGTGGATGATAATGACGAGGGAGCGCAATAGTTTAAAGAGACGACTGGGACGCGCAAGTTTCAGAAGGGAGTAGTTAGCTGAGATGATGCCGTGTGTGTGAGAATTGAACAGGTGTGATTGCACAGGTGTGCAACTGGACAGGTGTGTGGAGCAGTGTGTGAGTAGTGAGTGTGTGGATCAGCGCGAATGCGCTTGGGGAGAGAAGGGTGCAGGTGGCACCAGGTGTGAGAGCACAGGTGTGTGGAAGATATGGAGCAGAGAATGAGTGGTGTGGAGAGAGTTGGAGTAAGTGGTACGGAGTGGTGTGCATGGTGCGAAGGTGTGGATGGGGGAAGAGTGAACCCCTTTCACGAGTACCCGGGGCGGGTAGTGTAAGTGTTAGGTAGAGGGTATAGGTAAATTGTGGTTGGATATTGGCATTTGTGGTGCGGTTGCAGAATGGTATTGTGGATGGGTGCATTAGTGTTGTGGAAATGGCTGGGCGTGTAGCCTGTTAGTGTGTGTAGTTGGTTGGGCACTCCACCACTGTGAGGATGTCGGCCAGGTGAGGCCGCAGGTGGGCTCTGGGAGCCGGTAGAGTTGTGGATGGGGCCCGAGGATCCGGAGGACGGACCCGGGTAGCCCAGTGCCAGAGAGGGCACCGAGTGGGGAGAGCGCCAGAGGGCCTTCCCCAGGTAGTTAGGTTAGGGTAAGGAGCAGGTAAGCTCGGAGGCAACTGCAGTGGTGGAGGTGTGCAGGTGGGTAGACCCACTGGGAGAGGTACACGCCACAGCCCAGAAATTGTGCGAGGGCACCGGGAGATGAATCGGGGGTGTGAGACCCCAAATTGAAAAGCACCACAGTTGGTCAATGGGAATTGGTTTTTAGAACCCATAGTGTAAGAGGGCCAATGGATTGGCAGGGAAAGACCCCGGGTAATGTAAAGTTGTTAAAGTCATTTAGGAAATAGTTAGGATTGATGAACCTGTCGCACCATACGCAGCCACTTACCTGTGGTGATGATGATGACTCCACACCTGTGTTTTCTTTGTTTTGTGTTGCAGGAAGAAAGGATTGCTGTTGGATTTGTGAGACGCATCACGACGTGGATGAGACATTGGGGTGATTCCATCTCTCCCTCCCTAGGAGGGACTGATGATGAATTGGTGATAGCAAATTATGTTGTTGAGTTGGAGATGGCAAATTTTGATGAGAGTTGAAAATGGCAAATTTGATTGGTTAGGAGGGAGAGAAGACGAATTTGGTTTATGGGAGGAACGGGGAAGACAGTAGGGACGTTTGTTGATTTGTAAAGTAGATGTTTATGGGTAGTGTTGTGTTTTGTGGATACAGTAAGGGGTAAGGGAGGGGCTATGTAGGTTACCTGGTGGGGGGGGGGGGCGTACGGTAGGAACGTACCTGTCTCACCTGGTTCCCATGTGCCCCCAGTATGCATTACCTTACATTGCGTGCACTTTTGCGCCCTTACCACCTTACTTACTTGTCTTTTCTTTTGTCTCCCACCTCCGAGGATCTGGCTTTGGGGCAGAGAGAGAGGAGAGAGAGGTGCTGGCTCCGCAGTTGTGGGCCTGCACTTTCGCTGCTTGCTGCCTGGATCGATACACCATATGGACCGCAATTTTGGTGGCCACCCACAATGGACCGCAGTTCTTTTGCGGCCAAGCACCACCCGTGGATGGACCTATGGGTCAACGTGGCACCTATGCCATACAGGTGAACCACTTATAGTTGGCCCCCTGACGGCCACAATAAAGAAATGGACGCGGTTGGTGCCTTTCTTTATTTTTGAAAGCAGTAAGAAGGCCAAGTGCACCACACGAAGGCAAGACCAGCGGCAGACCATCGGCCGGCTGCGACACCACACCGTGATTTATAGACACTTTATTGGTGCACCGGATGGTGCTGACTGTACATGAAGGGGTGGTGCTTTTGGTGCTTGGATGGGGTGCTCTGCACATTATTAAAGGCCTTAAGGCCACAGAGCACTCGTGGGTTGGTGTATCGATGCTGGCATGCGTGCTCTCTCTATGCATAACATCTGCATGTGTTCCTCCAAAAACAGGTCCTGGATCGTAGTGTAAATAGCAGCGTAGTCTTGTAAATAATGCTCCCTACCGGCTGTATGTTTAGTTTGCGAATTCTTTCCGCGATTCGGTTATCCTGTGGGTGTGTTTCTGAGAGGAGAAGGGTGCAACGTCGCAGGGGGACATATTTACTCATTTGTGAATATCTGTAAAACTGTCGCACTCAGGGTAGAGTTAATAGTAGAGGGAACTACATCTGAGTGCCACACTAAAATAGGTAAAAATTTATCGGGTCGGGACGCCCCGAGGGTAGAGAAGGGTGCAATGTTGCGGATATGGGACTTGGCCTCCATATCCGCTTGTAAATATTCCCCTATTTCCCCAATACTCCCCAACTATCCCCAATCCCCCATTCCCTAGTCCCATTGTCTGTAAACAACAATCAGTAGAGCCGACCTTCCCC